>NC_056751.1:359514315-359630414 GCF_019279795.1 Protopterus annectens
TGACAGCCTAGATGGTGGCAAATGGATTTAAGTTGTGCTACCTATTCTGTGGTACTTACATAAGGCTTCAAAATTCAAATATTTTTAATCTGGTTATGAAAAGCTTAGTAGGGGAAGCAATCATATCTTTAGTGGGAGAGATTTCTATATGTGGGGTGCTAGTGTTGAGAAACTGTGGTCAATGCTGTGATGTCTACTCTTAGGGATAAATATGGTGGAGTGTTTGTGGGACTGTGATCTTGGATTATATGTGGCATATCCTTTAGTTAATCTGCTGGCAGTAAAAGGAAGGTCTGTAAGTTTAAGAGTTTATAGGTGTGGGAGGCTAGCAGTAGGGTGCATCTTTGCTTAATTGTAAGACATTTTGCATTCTGAAGGACATTGCAGAGTTGTTCTCTTCTGGGGGTTAGAGAGATAAATATACATATATTAACTGTGGTTTGGAGAGAGATCAGAATTTTCTTGCTAGGATTGGCTGTGAATTGGAAGCCATATTCTAGTTGTGTCATCAGAATGCTCTGCCTATACCTGCTATGGTAGCAGGGGAGAGAAAGTGAGAGATCTTTTTTAGACCAGGAAAAGCACTGATTTGACCTTTTATTGCAAATTTAGATTTTAGTCAACTCATTTTCCTAAGTATCTGAAGTGAGTTGTTTCTAAGGGTAGCTGGCTACTAAGATGAATGCTCATTCAGTGGGCGTTATGGATACTTTTTGCCTGGTACTGAAGACCATAGATTTTGTATTCTTAGCAATCATGTCTTCTAACTATTCGCTATAGGTTTATTTTTGTAGCCAGTTAGAAAGGACAAAAATGTTGTTTTCGTGTTCTGTTTTGATGGAACAGGAAGACGCCTTGCTTCTTTAGGACACCATGACATCTGTGTATAGAATGACACTGAGCTGCTGAATTTCCATGGTTGGAGGATTAATAAATACAGAGAAAAGTGAGGATATAAGATGGATTATCTAAAGTAATCCTTTGATTAGGGGAGAGGAAAAAGAGAATGAGGATCTGATTTGGTCTTTAAAGTCTCTCCTGTCTTGGACGTTTCTAAAACATGGAAGAGGGTCTTGGCTAACTCCAGATGAAATAAGATTAAGTTTAACAGAAGATTATGGTCTACCAGGTCAAAAGCTTTTGTTAGGTTGATGAAGATACATGTTAAAAGTCCTTTGTCCTCATTTATGAGAATATCATTGGTGACTGTATACTATGACCAGCTAGAAAGCCTGGCAGATTTGGTAAAAGAGCACTGCATTTTGTGTATATTCTATAAGTCAGGAGAAGACTTTTTTTATTTTTTTGAGGATTTTGTCTGGAGTGCATAGGATCAAAACTGGCTTAAAGTCTTTGTGGATTTTATGTAGGAGTTTGCTTAGGTATATGTTTTATTATTGCTTCGTTCCACATTGTAGGCAATGCATTGGAGGGGAGGCAAAGGTTATTTATATTGAAGTGTGGGAAAAATAAGCTCTACGCAGAGTACAATAAGCTAAGGCAGAAGGGTTTCTGCACTTTTGTATTTATTTATGAGGATTTTGTCAATGCAGTTCTCAATTTGTTTGGATTTGTTTTGAAGTAGAAAGCAGGAGTGAAGGGAAGGACAGGTTTGAGGACTCATGGTTATAAGTGTTGTGTGGAAAGAGAAGGTGGAGAGAATTCATTAAGAAAGTTTGTTATAAGATGCCCAGAGAGGGTGAGAATGGAGTCTTTACACCGAAGGATATTAACAAGGAGCATATTTTGTAGGCCATTAACAAGGTTCCAGCTTTTTGGATGGCTGTTTATCAGTAAACTTTGAGCAGACAGAAGGCACCTGTGTCTTTGATGCAAATAGGTAACCTGTAAATGGTTAATCTCCCAGGCCCATGCTTACACTTATCATGGGTATCAGAATTTGTCAGAGATTTGGGATGCATGTCTAGGCTTAAAAAGGCCCTTGTGGTCATTAGCCTAGTAAACATCTATGAACCTATGAAAATACAGTTTTGTAAGTTAACAGGAGATATTCAAATAGATAGCTGTTGCAGTAGCCTAAGCTATATGGGTTATTACCTGCTAAGGATATGACAAAACCAGCCAGCATCCAAAGCTTTAGGGCACATTTCATGTACACTAACCACTGAAAGTCTTGAGTAGAGACATATACATTTAGTGTTAGGATGCCAGACATTCAGAGCTTCCCTGTCTCAGAGTAAGGGGGAATCAGAGCCTTGTCTTTAGGTATATGCTGGAAAAAAAGGAACTAAAAATATCTACACCCTAGCAAAAACACAACACAAAAAAGAGGAATGGCGGGAGGGTGTCCCTAGTCCAACAGTGATATATTTGATAAGTTAAATTACACAACCATTTTCCAAGTACTCCTGGCCTTCCTGCCTCTGCCTGCCTTTCTTTCTAAGGCCTGGTAGTCAACCCATATAGCATTGGTTATTGCAGATCTTATGATTTTCATCATAAGATCTGCAATAACCTAAGCTATAGGGGTTGATTACCAGACCCCTTAGGAAGAAAGGCAGGCAGAAGCAAGGTCAGAGTCTAGGAACCCTTGAAGAATAGCCCTAACACAATCTGTTCTGGACCTGGAAAACAAATCTTATTTGTAACGTGCTGTAAAAGTATGCAGAAATGATCAAGTTGCTGTACCTAGAATACTTCTGAAGTCCAGCCCTTTCCAAAAAGCCACAGAAGAAGCCTAAGCTCTAGTAGAATGAGCCCAGACCTTGCCTGGAAGTGTCTTTTCATGATGAAAATAAAAAAACAATAGCTTAAGACAAGCATTTAGAAATAATATGTTATGATGCTGATTGTCTCTTTTTTCTTACTTTCATAAGAACTAAAGAAATGATCTGAGCTCCTGAAGTCTTTAGTCCTGTCAGTATAGCATCAGAGTTGCCTGTGGATATCAAGAGTATGCAAACTCCTTTCTCCACTGCTTTCTGGATCAAGATAAAAAGACAGGGAGATGAATACCTTGACCCAAAGTAGATTATGAAACCCATTTACATAAATGAAGGATTTCTTCTCAAAGATACCCTATCATTATGAAAAATGAGATTAGGTTGACTCACCATAAGAGCTTGTAACTTGAATTCTCTTCTTGCAGAGGTCAGAGCAATGAGTAGCACTTTTGCTCAAAATTAAGAACTTCAATTCAGTCTGATGATCTGACTCAAACTAAAAACAAAAAAAATTCAAGTTTTTCTAGAACAAAACTGAAATCCCAAGAAGGAGACACATGTTGTTTGGGTGGACAGATATGCAAAGCCCCTTTCAAAAAATGATTCACTTGAGGCTGGGAAGAAAGAGGGGAGGGTTTTATGAGCAGCCAAGTAGAGAAAGCTGAGAGGTCAATCTCTGTAGAAGACCAAGAGAGGCCAGAGGATAATAACTTATGCAAATATTGTAGAACCACAGGCAGGCATCTGAGCCTTAAAGGGTCCTGGTTCTTACTACCAACTAGAAAATCTCTCACCCATTATATGGTTTTCTAGTAGTAGATGTCTTAGCCTCCTTTAATGCCTGCTGCACACTCTTAGAAAACAGGTGCCTAAACGGTGTTAAAATTCTACCATCCAGTCAGTCAAATGAAGAAGTTGCAGGTTAAGGGTTATCTAATAACCTGTTTTCTGTGACCAAGCCCATTCTTCAAGGAAGCTTGCAGCAATTGTCCTAAGTCATTTTCAAACAAAGGAAGAACCACTGATGCCTGTAGCAAAAACAGGTAACTACAACTGTCTTCAGGGAGTACTTCTGATTTTTTAGAATTACAATGAATATATCAGCTGAAATGATAGAAAGGCATACAGGAACACTCCTATCCATGGAAATGAGAAGGAATCTGTCTTTCAGGCCTGTTTTCATGGAATCATACAGTACAATTTTGTTGACTGTCTGTTGTGAATGGCAAAAAATAGATCTCCTTAGGGAGTTCCACACAGCTGGATCAATTTCTGTGAGACTCCCAGATTCAGTTTCCATTTCTGAGGGTCATTCCTCCTCCTGCTCAGCTTGTCTGCAATAATGTTTTGCAAAGATGGGATGAAGGTAGCCTGAAGGGAAAAGTTGTGTTGAGTTGCTAGGTTTCAGGCTACCATAGCATAGTAGTATGCGAAGGGCATATGATATGGTTCCCTTCTACTTGTTTATGAACCACTTTACTATGGTGTTATAGAGGTCCTGAAGTCCAAAGATAATTTACAGTTCTAGCGGCATTTCTTACTACCATTACCACTTGGACGTTTTTTAATCTGTCTTGTTTGTTCCACAGACCCTGAACTTTCAGCCCCTTGAAAATAGCTCCCGATACAAGGTATGGGCATCTGTGGTTACAGACTAAATAGGAGCTGGAAGGGAGAAGGACAGACCTGGGTTGAGAGATAACTGGTCCACCTAACAAAGTAACTCCTTTTTGACAAAACTCAACATTGGGATCTGAAAAGAAAATGTGTGTTGTGTTGAGACCAAACAGAATTTGAGGGACCCATTAATTTTTCTAATGAGAACTGAAGAGGCCATAAAACCCAGAACACAGTGGAGAGAATCAGAAATTGTACCTTATAAAGGTCTGTCCAAGGAAGGAAAGTCTTCATGAGGGCTGTACCCAGAAGGCATCACAGAAACACTAATGAGTCAGAAGGAATGACAGAAGATTTCTGTATGTTCATCTGGAATCCTATACTAAGAAAGAGGTTCTTTACCCAGGCCAGACATTTCTGGCATTTTGAAAGATGGTCTGCAAATATAAAACAATCCTCTTAATGTGAGAAAAATGTGACCGCCTTGCAACCTGCAATGAGCTATTAGTGGTGCCAGACACTTTTCAATTACCCTAAGAGATGTAGGGCAAGACCGAGAGGTAAAATTCTAAGCCAGACTTAGAAAATCTTATAAAAGTTTGAAATCTTTGAGAAATGTGATGCAATGATAAGCAACTTTGAAATCTAGAGTTCCCAAAACTGAGAGTTTGGATGAGGGGTAATATAGACTGAAGGGAAAGCATCTCGAGCATTGTGACTTTGATGGTTTGAAGGTTCAGAAAAGAAAAGTCAAGGTCTCCAAGTTTCTTCTTTTTTTGTCACTAGAAAGATTATAAAGAAACAAAATATGTTTGGAAAACGTGGAAGCAAACTATTATTATTGTTATTATTATTATTATTATGTAAATGAGCAATTCTACTACTTATTAAAAACACTGCAAATTTGACTTTGTGTAGCACAGAACTTTATATTTGTAGCACTACTTTAGGTGTGTCTCATAGCCTATAAGTTTAATGCCAAGGAACTAGAATAAATGAATAAATATTAGCTAATTTTGTATGCTGTTTGATTTTTTTTTTTCAGAATCCATAAATTCACATATTATACTATCAGATCAAAATGTCATTGCCCTCTTAATTTATCTAAAAGAAACTGATTTTACAGAATTAAAAAGTAAATATATATTTACATTCTCTTTCCTGGTCCTCTAATTTTTCTAATAGAAACTGATTTTGCTGGAGTAAAAAGTGAACATACATTTCTATTTCATGAAGGTTTTGCATATGAATATCCAAAATCAGTCTGAAACTCCTGGATAATCTTCATTGTCTCCACTGGTGAAATAGGGTAGTTTGGGCCTTAACAGAAGCAAACTAAAACTTGCAGCTTCCTTTTAGCAAAGGTTGTACCTGAAAGTCTCTATCTCTAAATACATTTGTTGTATCATACTACAAGCGTGAGTCCCCATATGATACAGCAATGGATGGCACAGGATGAAATTATTTGAGACTGTGTTACAGGAAGATGCTATAGAACCTTCTATAGAATGCCCACAGGAATTGGAAAACAAGGGGTGTGCCCTCAGTTTGGAAGAAAATGAGCTAAGAGAAGAATTTTTGATTTAATAGACATGGACAGATATATCAAGATCAATGAAAGAAATAGAATGCAAAAGGTTAATCAAACCCAAAAAGTCAGAAGTCTGATAAAACAAATGAGCACAGTAATTAGGACTGTCCATAGAGATCCATGCGATATAACCGAAGTAAACAGGATAAATTAATAATGGATAAAGTTCTACCACAAGACCACAGGGTAGTGAGGGAAAGGAAGGGGAGAAATTGAATACCATCATGGAAATATCAAATAGAGAAAATTATAAAACAACTAAGACAGGAAGTGTCACTGTTAGACTATCGAAGAGGGAATAGATCAACAAAAATACTAAGAAAGATAGATGTGATTAAAGTAATGCACAGTATTAGAACAGACCAGGATCTATCATGCACTATTGCAAACAGCAAACTAAAAATCTCAGCACATGTGGAAAAACTTACAAGATACACAGATAAATATAAAGGAAAAGTACAAAATAAGAAGTTATGTCTTACCATAACGATCCATGTGAATTGTTCATCTCGCCTTTGTTCTTACACACGGGTTCAGAGCCGATCCTCGGCTCCGAGTCGGCCGCATCACTAGCTCGCATCTTCGAGAAAGCTCGAGGCACAGTAATATCCCATGATCCACCGGTGCTAACCCTCAGATCTAGTTTGCTATACCAGAAGAATCCCTCTTAGAAATGTGTCTAAAACACTTATGAACAAATACTACAATTGTCTGAAACCCTACTGCCAGGTAGAGGATAAAAGATGCCATTACTGATGTTAATAACATGTCAACCATATCTAGAAAAGGCTGAAAAGGAATCTAATCGAAAACCGTTCTCCCAGACCGTAGGATGGGGGATGGAGGGGGGGAATGTAAGAACAAAGGCAAGATGAACAATTCACATGGATCGTTATGGTAAGACATAACTTCTTAATGTGAAATTGTTCAATCTCGCCGTTTGTTCTTACACACGGGTAGCGTCCCTAGCTCCTTTTTCCCGGGTGGCTCAAGGGAGAACATTCCTGAGTACAGTGGAACCAAACGTCTCCCTGTCCCTGGAGCTCTTGTCTAGCTTGTAGCGGGTGATAAAGGTATGTGGTTTTGCCCAAGTTGCCGCTGCACAAATGGTATCTAAAGGCAAACGAGCAGTATGGGCTGAAGAGGTAGCAATCACCCTTGTAGAATGAGCTCTGGGTTTGAAAGGGAGTTGTTGTTTGGATTCAGCATATACGAAATGTATGCAATCTGAGAGCCATTTGGATAAAGTAACCTTCGTTACTGCCTGTCCCTTTCTTTGGTCAGCATATGAGACAAATAGTTGATCTGACTTTCTGTACTCTTTTGTCCTATGTAAGTAAAATCTTAGTTGTCTGTGAACGTCCAACTTGTGCAATGTGTATTCCAGCTTATTGGAATGATTTTTAAAGAAGGTAGGCAGTTCAATAGATTGATTGATATTCTGAACCGAACAAACCTTCGGAAGAAAGGATGGATTGGTGCGCAAGGTTACTCTATCTGGATGAAAAATCATGTACGGGGGTCGGATAGATAGAGCCTGTAACTCTGAAACTCTTCTGGCTGAAGTGATGGCAACCAGGAAAAGTGTTTTCCACGAAAGCAATTTTAACGGAGTTGTGGTTGCTGGTTCAAAAGGGGGCAACATGAGTTGTGACAGCATGAGATTAAGATTCCAAGGTGCTATTGTATTACGAAAAGGGGGACGGAGATTGAAAAGTACCTTTCATGAAGGCTTTACAAAGCCTGTGGGACATAAGAGAACCATCCTTACGGCCAATATGAAAATTGGATATAGCGGCCAGTTGAACTCTTATAGTGGATGTTGATGTTCCTTCTTGAAAAAGTGAGGAAAGGAAATCTAGTATCTTGTGTACTGGGGCCACGAATGGATCTATACCTTGTTTGGAGGCCCAGTGCGCAAAACGGTTCCATTTGCTGATGTACAATTTTCTTGTAGATGGTTTGTGAGAAGATACAATAATTTGTTGTACTGCAGGAGATAGTAACTCCGACCTGGCTAAGATGGGAAGCGGAGCAGCCAAGCTGTCAGTTTGAGGGACTTGAGGAAGGTGTGAGGAACTCCCGATGAGTGTGTCAACAGATCTGGCTCCGGGTCCAGAATCCATGGTTCCTCCACTTGATGGGATTGAAGGAAGGGAAACCAGATTTGTCGAGGCCAGAATGGGGCTATCAGTATTTTGGTCCTGTCCAGACGTTTGGCTTTCTGCAAAAACCTGGGAATTAGTGGAACAGGAGGAAAAGCATAAAGGAGACCCGGGGGCCAATCGTATACCAGTGCGTCCCTGGGGACACCCCCTGGGGGGGGGGGTAACAGGGCAAAATAGCTTCTGCATTTGGCATTCAAAGGGGATGCAAACAGGTCGCAGCAAGGCTGGCCCCATCTGCGGAAGATCTCTTCCACCACTTGAGGTTTGAGGGACCACTCGTGAGGGAACAGGATGGCTCTGCTCAACCTGTCCGCAATTACGTTGGAAGTCCCCGGGATGTGCATTGCTATCAGAAAGCGTCCAGTGGACTTTGCCCATTGCCAAATTCTGAGGGCCTCTCTGCATAACGGTTAAGATCTGGTTCCTCCTTGCTTGTTTATGTACCAGACCACTGACATGTTGTCTGTCTGAACTGTCACTGTTCCCCGAGGTAAGGACTTGTGAAAGTGTTGCGACGCTAGAAACATTGCCCTCATCTCTAGAACACTGATGTGCAGATTGTACTCCATGTTGGACCATTGACCTTGGACTGTTTGTCCCTGAAAGAATCCCCCACACCCTATCAGGGAAGCGTCCGTGGTTAGAGTTGCTACCGGACTGGGTAATACAAAGGGTCATCCTAGTGTTAGCTCTTGACTGTGTATCCACCACAAGAGATCCTTCTTGCAATAATTCGTAATCAAGATTTCGTGAGACAGTGGAAGTTGTAGATACGACCACTGGGCGAATAGCATCCATTGAAGGATCCTCATGTGCATCCTGCCTAAAGGAACTACAAGAAGGGATGCTGCCATCAAGCCTAGCACTCTTAATACTTGTCGTGCAGAGACTCTGTTGTTGTGAAGAAGGAGCGAAATTTGGTGCCTGAGGTCTGACACTCTTGATGGGGGGAGAGTAACTTGAGCCAGGGAAGTGTCTAGCTGTGCTCCTATAAATAAGATACGCTGTGACGGCGATAAGACAGATTTTCCAAAATTCACCTTTATGCCTAGTGAAGAGCAAAGACTGATGGTGTAGTCCCTGGCTTGTAGAAGACGACACTTGGTGGTGGCGGAAAGGAGCCAGTCGTCTAGATAAGGAAACACCCGGAATCCCTTTTGTCTCAAGTGAGACGCTACTACTGCCGTGCATTTGGTGAACACCCTGGGGGCTGAGGTGAGACCAAAGGGCAGAGCGCGAAACTGGAAATGACTGGCTCCCAGCCGAAGCGCAAGTGATCTCTGGACGCCTGGCCATTTTGATATGGTAGTATGCGTCTTTGAGATCTATAGAGCACATCCAGTCGCCCTTTTGCAGAAAAGGGAGGATTGACTGAAGCGTGACCATCCGGAACTTTTCCTTTTTCACAAAGGTATTTAACTTGCTGAGGTCTAAAATTGGCCTCCAGTCCCCTGTTTTCTTTGGAACTAAAAAGAACCTTGAGTAAGTTCCAGATCCTATTTGGTCCGCTGGGACTGGTTGGATGACTCTGTTTTCGAGCAACCTTCTTATCTCTATGGTTGCTTGGTCTCGCAGACTGGGAGGAACATCTGGGAGTTTTTTGGAGTTTGGTGGTATTTTTATGAAGGGAATGTTGTAGCCTCTGGTAACTATGCTTTTTACCCAGTAATCTGATGTAAGATTTAGCCAGACCTCTGGGTATAAAGCCAAGTGACCCCCGACTGCCTCCAGAGTAGGACAGCCGGGCCTGCACTCAGGAGTGCTGGAAGGGTTTTCCAGAGAAGGTCTCTCTGTCACCCTGATTTTGCGGACCCCCTCTGCCGGCTGGGCGGCGTCTTCCATTTCTTCCCCCTCCTCTGCCTCTGGAGGGGGCGTCACTTTGGGTGTGTTGAAAAGATCCCGGAGTCTTTCAGAACCACATCTTTCCTCCTCGTTGCCCTTTAGGGTAGGGTCTAGATGGAACGGAAAAACGGACCCCTACGGCAGACAGGGTCTTCCCTTCTTGTTCACACCTCGTGAGAGTCTCCTTTACTTTGGGCCCAAACAGGGAGGCACCATCAAAAAGGGCATTGGAAAAGGAAGACTTAAAGGCTTCCGCAAAGGAGCATAAGCGCAACCAGGATTGTCTTCTCAGGGCAATCGCTGAAGCTGCCGCTCTACTCGATCCTTCGGCTGCGTATGAAATCAGCCTCATGGACGAGTTGACTATGGAATTTAGGGTGTTAAGTTGCGCTGTCACTTTCTCGGCGACAGCAGCATCTGTGTGTCCCTGAAGAGTATCTCCTAATTCCTTAATGAGATCTCTTTGTAAACGCGTGAAATGCGTAAGGTAGTTGAGCGATCGGATGGAAAAAGTCGCCGAACTAAATATGCGCTTCCCATATCTGTCCATTGTCCAAGAATCCTTATTAGGAGGATGGACAGAGGAAGATGATTCAGACATCTCTTTCTTAGTGGCCGCCACCACCATAGTGTCTACGGGAACTCCTTTTGTAAGATAGGCTTTATCTTGGGGAGCTGTCATGTATTTGTTGGGTTTACGAGGGACTGGTTCCACTGTATCAGGTGTTTCCCAAGCCCTCTGAGCTACTAGATCCATGAGATCGTCAAAGGGAGGAGTCACCCAGGAGGTAGAAGGTTGAGTCCCAAATGCCTTCAGTAAAACCGATTCATCCACAGAAGGGGTAAGGGTTTGCCAGTCCCCTCTTTGCTTCAGGATTTCCAAAATGTCTGCAAGAGACATCCTCAGAGGTGGACCGTGGGGACCCTTCTGTTTCATCTAAATCAGTATCAGATGTAAGAGATTCCTGTGGGGAATCCATGTGCCTCCTCTTGCACAGTCGTTTCCTCGGAACATCCTCAGTGGGAGCTTCTGGGGATGCATCTGAGGAACCAGAGTCTCCCTGTGGGGACTTCTGAGGCATTGGGTCTCGACGCTTGGTAGGTACCGAAGGCACAGAAGCAGAACGCGGACCTTTTGGGGAAGGAGATAAAGATACCGATGAAGTATGTGTCTGATCCGACAAGACCTTCCTCATGATGTCAAAGGCACTGGCGCACCGACCCGATCCGAAGAAGGAGGTAGTTTCTCCGGAATCAGAACCACAGGCTCCGACACTGAGGACGGATCCGAACTGATCTGAGCCGAGGCACCGAGAGGAAGAGTCGGAACCGAAATCTCGGTTCAACTATCCCCCCCGGAACCCAGGAAAGATGTTCGGCTCCGAGACTCTCCGGCTGGTTCCGAAGGAGTCGAGGTCAACGGAGCCGATAGCACTACTGGAGGCTTCGGCACCGAGGGCTCTACAATCATCGGTTCTTCGACTCCTAACATCGATGACTCGACGGGTCTCGGAGGAGGAAGTGTCGAGGGAACTGGAATAGCTTCGAGTTTCGAAACCAGCTGGGATGAAACCTCGAGTAATTTAACAAAGCCGAGTTCTCCATAAGCTTCTGTACCACTCGGTCCACATCAGAGTCGGAAAGTGGCCTCAAAGAACGGGTCGAAGGGATCGAAGCAGTCACCGAGCGAAGGATAGTAGACAGTGGTACCTCTGATACCGGCTCCAAGACCTGAGCCTCGTGCAGAGATAAGTTCTCAACACCCGGCACCGAAGTCATAGGAGCCGGTGTCCGAATTTGAAAAGAGGTGCTCGGAGCCGATGACTTGGGCTCTGACACTCTTGAAGCCTTCGACCCCTTCGAAGACTTCAAAACTTGTTCAGCCTTGTCCAGGGCCTCTTGAAACTCAGGTTTGATCAAACCTCTGTCCACCAACTTCCTGCATCTTTCCAGCATGACCCTCCCACTAAAGGAATGACAGATGGAACAGTCTTCCTGCAAGTGGAGAGGGCCAAGACAGTAGACACAGGATGAATAGTTGTCAGTAATGGACATCTTCTGTCCACATTGACACCTTTTAAATCCACTTTTAGTCTTTTCTGCCATTTTACTAGAAAAAAAAAAAGACAGCACTATATTGAAAAATTTCTAACTACAATATAAGAGATATATGTATATATATATATAAATGTAAAAAAACACACCACAGCACACTAAGATATATATATATTTTTTTGAAAGAAAAAATAAAATAGAAAAAGTTAACTTTCTTTTAAATACTGTAAATTCTATTACAGACAAAAAACGGCCTAAGGCCCTTACTAAGAATTTTAAGGTAACAAACTACCTAAACTAGTCACACAACTACTATATATATAAAGCTATCAAATGCTAAGATAAAGATTATAAGAAATATAAAAAATTATCCATATTTAACAAGAAAAAATAGTAAAAATTGTACTGGCCCAAGCCTCTCCATGCGATCTGCTGCTAGCGGCAAACTAGATCTGAGGGTTAGCACCGGAGGATCATGGGATATTACTGTGCCTCGAGCTTTCTCGAAGATGCGAGCTAGTGATGCGGCCGACTCGGAGCCGAGGATCGGCTCCGAACCCGTGTGTAAGAACAAACGGCGAGATTGAACAATTTCACATTAAGAAATTTATTGGTGACCCAAAATTTTTTTATAGGGAATTGGGAAACAAGGTAAAAGGACTTGAAAGACCGCCAAAAAATGAACAAATTGATGCATTTTGGAGAAATATCTATGAAGATCCTGTGGAACATAACAAAGATGCTAAATGGAGATAAGAAGTAAAAGAAAGAAGAAGTTTAAAGGTAAAGAATATGAAACAGGATTAAGTAACAGCCAGAGAGATTGAAATAAAGTTAAGAAAAGCCTCAAATTGGAAAACCCCAGGCCCAGATGCAGTACCTAACTTCTGGTTAAAAGTACTAACATCTATGCACGAGGATTTAGCCATGAGTAAGAATAAGAAGTTATGTACCTACAATAATGTTCCATGTTAGTTGTCTTCTTCTCGCCTTCTTTCTTGCTGGTTGGGTTCGGAGCCAATCCTCGGCTCCGACTCGGCTATCTACTAAAGCTCGAGAGCTATTTACTGGCTCGAGGCCTCCCCATATCCCACAATGCTTGGCGCTAGATACCCAGATCTTGTTTGGCAGAGCTAACACCATAGAAAATTTTCAAGGACACCTGTCC
The DNA here is from genome assembly GCF_019279795.1 of Protopterus annectens. NCBI lineage: Eukaryota > Metazoa > Chordata > Ceratodontiformes > Protopteridae > Protopterus > Protopterus annectens. The sequence goes on from NC_056751.1 coordinate 359,527,441, forward strand.
AAACTACAAGGTTTACCTACAGTACTAAAACAGAGGAGGACGTAACCCAGATAAGACTCAGCCAGAGGAAGAAGGCCGCAAAAAGGGACTCTTCTCGGTCTGTCCAGGCTAGGGGGATGGAGGGTGGGACGAAAGAAAGAAGGCAAGAAGAAGACAACTAACATGGAACGTTATGGTAGGTACATAACGTCTTAATGTTAAGTTGTCTATCTCGCCTTCATTCTTGCTGGTTGGGACAGCGTCCCTAGCACCTTAGTCCTGGGTGGCTCATCGGAACAGACTCTTGAGCACAGTGGGACCAAAATCAGCTCTACTCCTAGAGGCCATATCCAACTTATAATGTGAAATGAAAGTATGAGTAGTGGCCCATGTGGCTGCAGCACAAATAGATTCCACTGGTAATCTTGCTTGAAAAGCTACCGAAGTTGCTAACGCTCTGGTGGAATGACCTTTAGGTTTAGTAGGGAGTTCTTTATGTCTCAGCTGATAAATCAAAGTAATAATAGAGGACAACCACCTGGATAAGGTTACTTTAGAAAGTGGCAGGCCTTGTTTGCCCTCAACATAGGACAGGAAGAGTTGATCTGATTTTCTTGTTTGTTTCGTCCTATCCAAATAAAAACGTAATTGCCTATGAACGTCCAGTTGGTGTAACTTTTGATCAGCTTTGTTCGAATAGTTAGGAAAAAAGACAGGTAGATCGATAGCCTGATTCAGGTTTGTTTCGGAAGGTATCTTGGGCAGAAACGAAGGATTAGTCCTGAGTGAAACTCTATCCTTATGAAACACAAGGTAAGGAGGATGAATACTGAGGGCTTGAAGTTCCGAAACTCTCCTAGCTGAGGTGATGGCTACTAAAAAGAGAGTCTTCCAGGAGAGCAATTTTAAGGAACAGGAAGCCACAGGTTCAAAAGGGGGGAGAATCAAGGAAGCTAATATCAAGTTTAAGTCCCACGGAGGCAGGGAAAAGAGAGTGAAGAAATCATCGCACTTGCTGTTGAGAGGAGTTGCGAAAAGGTCGCAGCAAGGCTGACCCCATCTGCGGAAAATTTTGTCCGCTACTGGCTGATTGAGAGACCACTCGTGAGGCATGAGAGTAGCTCTGCTTAGCCTGTCCGCTATGACATTGGACTTCCCGGGGATGTACGTTGCTATCAGAAACTGTTGAGAGGAGATCGCCCACTGCCAGAGTCTGAGTGCTTCTCGACATAAGGGATATGACTTGGTTCCGCCCTGCTTGTTGATGTACCACACTACAGACATATTGTCTGTTTGAATTGCAATAGTCACGGTGGTCCTGAAGAGCTTGCAACGCTAAGAGCACCGCTCACATCTCCAAGACGTTTATGTGCAGGTGGTACTCTAGAGGTTGCCAAGTGCCCTGGACAGTCCTGCCCTGAAAGTGCCCCCCCACCCGATCAGGGAGGCATCCGTGGTCACCGTGGCAACAGGAGAAGGAAGAACAAATGGTCTGCCCTGGAGTACTAGAGTGGAGACCATCTACCAAGCCAGGTGGTCTTTGCATGGCTGAGTGATTATTATCTTGTGAGACATCGGAAGTTGTTGAAAAGACCATTGGGTAAAAAGCATCCACTGAAGAATCCGCATGTTAAAATGAGCCAAGGAAATTAGTATGATTGCTGCTGCTATGAGACCCAACGTTTTTAGTAGAAGTCTGGCCTGAATCCTCTTGCACTGCAGTAAGACCTGCACATGCTGGCGAATATCTGACACTCAGTCTAGAGGAAGTTTTGCAGACAGATCTTTTGTATTTACTCTTGCGTCTATAAAGGTTATAGACTGACAAGGCGACAATGCAGACTTTTCGAAATTTATTGAGATACCTAGCACAGAACAAGTTTGGATGGTATAATCCCTGGCTCGCAGTAGCTGATGCCTGGTGGAAGCAGTAAGGAGCCAGTCGTCTAGATATGGAAACACCTGGAATCCTCACTGTCTCGGGTAAGCCGTAACCTCTGCCATGCACTTGGTGAACACCCTGGGGGCTGTGGTGAGACCAAAGGGCAGGGCTCTGAATTGATAGTGACTGGCTCCCAGCCGGAAGAGGAGAAACCTTCTGGAGCGCCTGTCCATTTTGATATGGTAGTACGCATCCTGAAGGTCTATGGAGCACATCCAGTTGTCCTGACCCAAAGTGGGTAGAATGGACTGAAGCGTGACCATCCGGAACTTCGTTCTTTGAACAGATTTGTTTAACCTGCTGAGATCCAAAATGGGTCTCCAGTCCCCCGTCTTTTTTGGTACCAAAAAGAACTTGGAGTAAATTCCAGATCCTTGCTGGTCTGCTGGGACTGGCTGGATGGCCCTTTTTTCTAGCAGTTTTGAAATTTCTAGCACTGCTTGTTCCCTTAGTGGGGGTGGGACATCTGGAAGGGACTTGGTTGTTGTTAGAGGGGTGTGGACAAAGGGGATTTTGTAACCCTTGGATATGATGGACTGTACCCATTTGTCTTGTGTGAGGAGATGCCAGGCTTCTGGGTACACTGACAATCTTTCCCCGACTGCCTCCGAAGGTGGACAGTTGGGCAGATCCTCAGGGGTGCTGAAAGGGTTTGTCAGAGAAAGATTCTCTGCTACCCTGATTTTGCGGACCCCCTCTGCCCCTCGGGTGGCATCTATTATTGTTCCCTCCCCTGCCCCTGGAGGGAAACTCACCACGTGTGTCAGGCACGACTCCCTGGGGTTTCTGAAACCACATTTTCCCACTCTTCTGACCTTTAGGGTATGGTCTAGAGGGAGTAGAAAAATGGACTCCCACGGCAGAGAGAGTCTTGCCTTCCTGCTCACACCTGGTAAGGGTATTCTTCATCTGTGGTCCAAATAGAGCCGAACCATCTAAGGGGTATTGGTGAAAGACACCTTAAAGGGGTCAGCAAAGTTACATAAACGCATCCAGGCATGTCTTCTCAAAGCCACGCCTGTACCTGCGGCCCTTCTCACCCCATCGGCTGCATAAGAAATGAGCCACATGGAGGAGTTGACGATAGAGTTAAGGGTCGCCAGCTGGGAGTTAATCTTATCCTGAGCCCCCGCAGCTGATGGATCCTGAAGGGTATCACCCAGTTCCTTGAGAAAATCTCTTTGAAGGCAGGTGAAGTGGCACAGATAATTCAGCGACCGCATGGAAAAGGTCGCTGAGGAAAACATCCGCTTCCCGTACCTGTCCACTGTCCTAGAAACTTTATTAGGTGGATGGACAGGCACCAAAGGGTCAGCCAACTCCTTCTTCGTGGCTGCTGCCACCACCATGGCATCAACGGGGACACCTTTTGTCAAAAATTGTTTGTTGGGTGGGGCTGTAATGAACTTAGTGGGCCTGCGGGGAGTTGGTTCCACAGTGTCTGGGGCTGACCACGCCCTTTGAGCCACTACTTCCATGAGTGGGTCGAAGGATGGAGTCACCCAGGAGGTGGAAGGGCGAGAACCAAACGTGTCCAGGTATACCGACTAGTCCTCAGAAGGGTTAAGGGCAGTCCAGTTCCCCCTCTGCTTAAGGATCTCTAGGATGTCTGAAAAGGAGACATCCTCAGAGGGGGATCTTGGGGACCCTTCCGAATCCTCCAAGTCGGTATCAGACCTGACTGACTCAGGGGAGTCGACATGTTTCCTCTTATATTTTCTCTTCCAAGGGGGCTCATCTGAATGATCAGAGGAGGTCTCGGAAGAGGAAGATACGCCCAATGGGGCGACCTGGAGCGTCTGTTCTCCACCCTTGGGGTCAGGAGGGTGGACAGAGACTGATGCAGGCACCATGGTGGGAGGAGCCGAAGGGGCCGATCGAGGAGCTGACTCAGGAGTCAGCACGCTCCTCATGACCTCAAAGGTGCCCCTATCAGGCAGAGCAGAGGGTCCCTGCTCTGAAGAGACGTGAACCCCTCCTGGCACCGAGACGGACGGCTCCGAGGCCGATGTCGGGGCTGAGCTCACCTGCGCCAAAGCCCCGAGAGGGAGAACGGGGTCGGACAAGGGTCTGATGCCACTCACCCCCTCGGAGCCGACGAGGGAGTCCCGGCACCCAGATCCTTCCAAGGAAGTAACCAATGAAGAGATCGGAGCCGACGAAGGAGCCGAAAGGTGTGGTATTGGCTCCGACGTTTCCAAGATTCGAGCCCCAATCAGCTCCGGCTCCGAACACAAAGGGGGAGTCGGAGGAGGAACTGCTGAAGACACCGGGACAGCCACAGTCTGTTGAGAAGGGCTGGTTAACATTTTGGCCAGGGCCTGCGATTTAAGGAGTCTACTGACCACCCTCTCCAAGTCATGATCAGATAACCAGGAGGACCGAGAGGAGTGGGACCTATGGCTTTGTTCAGACTGAAGCAACTGTGACCTCGGAGCCGAACTAACTGATTCTAGAGAAGGGGACCTAGAACATTTTCGACCCAACAATGGTTCCGACACTAAAGTCGGAGCCGATTGAGGTCTAGAGATGTCCGCTCCAGCCGGAACCGAAGAGGAGGAGGCAGATGCTCTGCCCGGCAACGGCTCCGAATTGGGAGCTGACGGCTTGGCGGGCTTTAAGGATTTCCCCAACTGAGGCTTCGCCAGGGATCACTCTGGCTTAGGTAAGCCTCTCAAAATAAGCTTGTTCCTATGCTCCTGCAGGACTCTTGGGCTGAAGGCGTGACAGACTGAACAGGAGTCCTGCAGGTGTAGGGAACCCTAGCAATACACACAAGAAGTGTGACCATCTGTCAGAGACATCTTCTGACAGCACGAGTCACACTTCTTGAAGCCTGAGACTTTAGTATCCTTGGACATACTGGTCAGGGGATACTAAAGACAGAAAAATTAAACTAGTGCTTAAAAAGGCACACAGAAACACGCACATACCCGCACTAGTTAAGCTAACAATAACTACAATAACTACAAATAACTATCACACCACACTTAATGACAAGAACAACTATCCTTAATCATATAAATATAAAAAGTACAAGGCTAAACACTACTCCTATAGGTACAAAAAAGGGTGGGGTTAGCCACCAATAGAGAAGAAACAAGGGGGGGGGTTAGAAACTCTCTAACAGAAAACTAGTTTCCTTAGTGGGATAAACTAGGGGATACACAGTCTAACTATACTACAAGGGGAAAACTAACTATATCTAAGAAAAATACAAGGTAAATATTAGCTAATAATAGAAAAAAGGATTAATACGACCTGAGCCAGTAAAAGGGCAACCTCGCAGCTGTAGCAGCAAACAAGATCTGGGTATCTAGCGCCAGGCATTGTGGGATATGGGGAGGCCTCGAGCCAGTAAATAGCTCTCGAGCTTTAGTAGATAGCCAAGTCGGAGCCGTGCATCAGCTGCGAACCCAACCAGCAAGAATGAAGGTGAGATAGACAACTTAACATCTATTTATATGTGCACCCCGAAAAGATACCAACCTGGCTAACAACAGGAAAAACAATGTTTCTACTTAAGAGTGAACCAGCAAGCTACCCTAAAATTATAGACCAATAACTTGCCTTCCGATGATGTATAAGCTATAACTGATGTCAACAGAGTTTATATAGTCATTTAGAAGAAAACTCAATTATGGCAATAGAACAAAAGGGCAATAAAAGAAAGTTATATGGAACAGAGGATCATTTGTTGTTAAATAAAGTCATAGTGTAGAACTGTAAAAAGGGAAAGAATGCAAGTATGGCATGGATTGACTACAAAAAAACATGTGATAGCAACCCACATTCATGCATAAAAGAGTGCTTAAAAATCCATAGTGGGATATTACAGGGTGACTCTGTCACCACTGCTATTCTGTCTTGTCCTTAACCCATTAAGCTGTCTACTTAACAGCTTAGGCCATAGGTATAATTTGGCTCCTAGAAAACAACAAAGTATAAAGACCTCTCATCTTCTCATTGTCGATGATTTAAAACTGTATAGCTCATCAGATGAACTGAAGGCACAAATGCAAGTTGTCAAAACTTTTTCAGATGATATAAAAATGGCATTTGGTTTTGATAAATGTGGAAAAGCAACCTTTAAAGCAGGAATACTACAGCACCAAGAAAACAGCTTGGGACAAGAATGTGACATAAAAGACCTTGAGCAAGAGGGAGTGTACAAATATTTGGGAACTGATGAAGGATCAACAATAAAGCATAAACAAATGCAAATGAAACTTAGCAGGGAATACTTTAGAAGACTTAAATTAATCCTGAAAACAGTGTTGACCATCTAGGAAAAAAATTCAAGCTATAAACCAATTTGCTCTTCCTGTCCTAACTTAACAGTTTTGGAGTGACTGATTGGCCGCAAAACATGTTTGACAGATTAAACAGGAAAACACGAAGGATGCCTCATGCTCACCAAATGATTTATTAAAAATCAGTGCATACCAAGATTATATATTCCCCATTCTGAAGGAGGGATTGACTTTCTTGAAATTAATTACATGCATAGTTCTGCAATTGTGGGACTGCACACATATCTGCTGATCTCACAACACCTGAATGTAGTAAACGTTTTGAAACATGAGGAGAATAAATCTAAGATGACTTCTCAGCTTAGTCTAACAGAAGCATATTGGTATCAAGCAGGAATAGAAATCAAACCAGAAGTAGATAAAAATCAGACAGCAACTGAATGTGCCAAAAACAAAAGAAAGAATATAGGATGAAGGACTAGATGAGGAGGCAAGAAACGTGGAAAAAGCATAAATATAGTTGTAAGTATTGAAAACTTTTGGAAAAACCTTGTGTTGATGATCAGGATCAAATGCAGGAATGGTTAAGGAGTGGTGAATTCAAACCAGGAGATGAAAGGTTAATACTGGCGGCCCAAGATAGTGGGCTTCGTACACGTTGGTTTACAAAGTCAATTGAACACGTGGGAGAAACAGAAAAATGTTGGTTTTGTAAAACAGAATTGGAAAAAGTTGCACACCTTGTTGCTGGTTGTGACATGCTAATGGCAGAAGGACTGTATACTGAAAGGCATAAAAATGTGGCAAGACTGTTGCACTGGGGATTGTGCAAACATTATGGTACTGAAGTTGCTGAAAAACACTGGAAACATTAACCACAAAGCATCATAGATAATGATGAAGTCTACATCATATGGGATCATCCATTACCAACAGTTCAAAAGATAGATGCTAGAAAACCGGATATAGTGGTCCATGAAAAGAAGAAAGAAAGTAGCATTGATCACTGAAATCAACCACACCCAGTGACTACAGTGTCTTGTGTACAGAGAGAGAGAGACAGTTATAAAGAAAGCAGGCAGAAATGAGGGCAATGTGGAAGAAAGATACCCAGACAGCTCCAATAGTAGTAGGAGCAAAGGGTCTTATAAAAAAGAATCTACAATCATATTTAGATATGTTACCAATATATGTAACTCCATACAAACTGCAGAAGGCATCATTACTGGGCACATTGTGGGTGCTGTGAAGAGCACTTCTGCCTGACATCAAAGATGATTGAAACAATCCTAATTTCATGAACTTTAATCGTACTTTGACTTAGGAATGGGGTCTATTACCGTCATGGCATTAGAAACCCAAATGACTTGGAGAAATTAAAAAACAAGAATAGATAGAAGATATTCAAAAAAGACTTTGAGAGAAACTAGAGGAAAGAAAAATACTTGCACAAGAAAAACTATCAAAAGCTCCAAAGCAAATTTGTGCTCATTAATACAACAGATTCATAAAAAAAAAAAACATACAGACCAAGAAACCTTGTACTGTGAAGCAAGTGAAGAAGTGCAAAAATATAAAGGACAAAGACACGGAACAATGAGTCCTCAAAGTAAGGAGAAACAGGAGGTGAGGGAGATATCTGAAGAGGAAATATGGACAGGGGAAAGAAACAGAGATTTAATATGGTGCAATATTTATGCAAAGGAGAAAGCAAAATTAATCAATATAAAATGCAGTACCAAAGATTTCTAAACAGAAATACAAGCAAAGGCATCCAGATATGGAACATTTTGCAATACAGAAAAAAAGAAACGGGGGGGAGGGGGGTAGAAAATGGGATTAGTAATGGAGAAATTAAAGAAACAGAAACTGAAGTTATGGATTACCTGCAAAGTGAAGGATTTAATGTAGTGTCTGATAAAACAAATGAACACAGTAACTAAGACTATTAACAGAAATTCATGTGATATAACAGAAATAAATAGGATAAATTATCATTCGGCTAAATAAACATCAGATAAACTCTTACCACAAAAAATACGGCAAAAAGGGTAAAGAAGGGAAAACTATAAGGGAAATAAGACAACTGGTGTCACTGCTAGGGGAGTATATAAGAGAGAGCAGATCAACAAAAATACTTAGAAAGACAGACTTGATAAAAGTAATGTGCAGTATTAGAATATACTAGGATCCAGCATGCACTATCGCAAATAATAAACTAAAACACAGGCAGAAAACATAGATGATATGCAGATAAATATGAAGGAAAAGTACAAAATAAGCAATTAATTGAATATAAAATCCAAAAAAACGCTCGCGTACTATTCCACTTCCCACACAAATAAAACGTAATAAGTCAAAAAGAAAAAAGTATGTGGGAAGCGTTGAATGCAGAATATATACAATGTCTCAATTAAAACTCACTGAGGTTTCACTGACACAATTTGTAACGAGCACGAATGCCTCCTTGCGTGACAAAACCATTCACTTCCTCCTTCAACAAAAATTCCTCCGCAAGACAATAACTTGCTTAAAACGAACAAAGTACAAGCGTTCTGCAGAGGTTGATAAAATATTTATTTGGACAATGGCAAGCGCTTTCAACTTGTGGTCTTCTTCAGGCCAATAACAATTTAAAATGTTTCACAAGCATTTAAATATCCTAACGTTAGAAAATACAGTGATGTCACATCCTGAATTAATTAAAATAGCATATATTACTATATTATTTTAAAAACATATAACGCTACCTATAAACCTATCCCATATTTCACATCCAGCTTACTATCACCCGAACCTTAAGACTGTATGTTAAATACTGATATTATATAAATATTCGAATAAACATACTACTTATTACTCATATAAATTATCATGTATAAATCCCTACACATAAAAAATAAAATAATACAAAAGAAAAAATTATTTGCTTTAACATAAAAAATATATAATATATAACCTGATGCCACTTATATTAAAAGCAAAATAATACGTCATGCACTATTCAAAAGTATATATCTGCATGATGTATAGCAAGCATATCTATAACATAACAAATATTATATGATAGCAACAATTTACCTTATTGCTGTACAAATGTGTGACAACCTTTACATACATTAAATAAATAAAGAAAATCATTGCTTATATGGAATATCATGTATGAGTGTGTGTCCTTACAAAAATAATGTGTATGTGTATGAATGGGAAAAAGGAAAAAATCAGATTGGTGGGGGGGAGGGGGGGGAGATGGTTATAAAATGTGAAACTTCAAATAAGGACAAAATAATCAATGATGGAGTGGCCTACATTTCAACACAGGTTTAATGGAAACACAATACAGATATATACTTTTGAATAGTGCATGACGTATTATTTTGCTTTTAATATAAGTGGCATCAGGTTATATATTATATATTTTTTATGTTAAAGCAAATAATTTTTTCTTTTGTATTATTTTATTTTTTATGTGTAGGGATTTATACATGATAATTTATATGAGTAATAAGTAGTATGTTTATTCGAATATTTATATAATATCAGTGTTTAACATACAGTCTTAAGGTTCGGGTGATAGTAAGCTGGATGTGAAATATGGGATAGGTTTATAGGCAGTGTTATATGTTATTAAAATAATATAGTAATATATGCTATTTTAATTAATTCAGGATGTGACATCACTGTATTTTCTAACGTTAGGATATTTAAATGCTTGTGAAACATTTTAAATTGTTATTGGCCTGAAGAAGACCACAAGTTGAAAGCGCTTGCCGTTGTCCAAATAAATATTTTATCAACCTCTGCAGAACGCTTGTACTTTGTTCGTTTTAAGCAAGTTATTGTCTTGCGGAGGAATTTTTGTTGAAGGAGGAAGTGAATGGTTTTGTCAAGCAAGGAGGCATTCGTGCTCGTTACAAATTGTGTCAGTGAAACCTCAGTGAGTTTTAATTGAGACATTGTATATATTCTGCATTCAACGCTTCCCACATACTTTTTTCTTTTTGACTAATTGAATATGACTCAGAAAAGTTTTATACAGAAGAGAAAAACAAAGCAAAAGGAACAGAAACACCACCAAAAAAGGAGAAACTGACACATTTTGGAGAAATATCTATTAAGACCCTGTGGAACATAACAAAAAAAATGAAAGGATGGAAGCAATAGAAATGGTAAGAACTTCAAATGTACAGCATGTGAAATGGGATAAAGCAACAGCCAGAGAAACTGAGCAAAATTAAGAAAATCAACTAAATTTTAAAACACCAGACCGAGATGCAGTACCTAACTTCTGGCTAAAGGTATTAAAATCTTCACACAAAGACTTAGCCCTAAATAAGAACTACTTTTATATGCATCCTGAACAGACGCCAAACTAGTTAACAATAGGAAAATCAATACTCCTCCTTAAGAGTGAGCCTGCAAGCTATCCTAAAAACTATAGACCAACATCTTGCCTTCTGACGATCATTTGTTGTCAAACAAAGTCATAATGGATAACTGTAAAAAGGGGAAGAATCCAAGTTTAGTATGGATAGGCTGCAAAAAAGCATTTTACAGCATCCCACATTCATCCCCACTGATATACAAGATGCACACCCTACATTGATCAGTTACATTACAGTGACAATGAAACAATGACAAACCACTTTGCAGCTATGACATGATAAAGGACAAATTATTATCCCAAGGATAAAAATTCAAATCCAGGGTAACTCTTTGATCCAATGCCCTTTTGTCTTGCCCCAAGCCCATAATGCTGTCCACTTAACAAATCAGGTCATGGTTACAATTTGGTTCCCAGACAACAACAAAGTGTAAAGATTTCTCGTTGTCTTTTTGTGGACAATTTAAAGCATGTAATTTATCAGATTTGGGTCTGAAAGCACAACTGGAAGTGGTCAAAACTTTCTCAGATGATATACAAATATCATTTGGTCTTGATAGAATTCCAAAAGTAACATTTAAAGTAGGAAAGATGCAGCACCAAGAAAATATCAGTATGGAATAAGAATGGGACAAAAAAAACCTGAGCAGGAGGGAGTGCTTAAATATTTGACAACTGATGAAAGATTGCCAATAAAATATGAACAAATGCAAAAAAAAAAAACTTGGCGAGGAATATTTTAGAAAACTAAAATTAACACTGAAAACAGCCCTGACATCTAGGAACAAAGTCCAAGCTATAAACCAATTTGCTCTCCCTGTTCTTACAGTTTTGGGGGAGAGTGACCAACCCCAAAAGGTAGTGGATCAGTTGGACAACAAGAAAAATGCTTCACCCCTATCAAATGATATATAAAAATCAGTGTATACCATGATTATACATTTTTCGCTCAGAAGGAGGTATGGGCCTCCTTGAATTTGATTTTATGTGTATATCTGCAATTGCAGGACTACATACATTATCTGCCAACCTCATCAAATTCAAACATAGTGAAAGTTTTGAAACATGCAGAGAACAAATCTAAGATCATTTTCCTACTTAGTTTAGCAGAAGCATATCAGTATCAAGAGGGAATGGAAACCAAATCAGAAGTAGACAAAAATCAGGCAACTGATGTGCCAAAAAAACAAAAGAAAGAATATAAGGAGAAGGATCAGATGAGAAGGCAAGAAATGTGGAAAAGGCATAAATATTGTTACAAGTACAGAACACTCTTGGAACAGCCCTCATGTCAATCAAGATCTGATTCAGAAATGGTTAAGGACAGGTGAATTTAAACCAACAGATAAAAGGTTAATATTAGCGGCTCAGGATAGTAGACTATATACACATTAGTTTACAAAGTCTAACGAACATGTGGCAGAAACAGACAATGCAGGTTCTGTAACAAAGAACGGGAAAAAGTTGCACATCTTGTTGCTGTGTATGATACACTAATGGCAGAGGGCCTGTATACTGAAAGGCATGATAGTGTGGCAAGACTGTTGTATTGGGGATTGTACAATCATTACAATACTGAAGTAGCCAAGAAGCAAAGTAACATCAGCCACAAAGCATTATAGAGAATGTTGAAGCTTATATCACATGGGGTCACCCATTTCCAAAAGTTCAAAAAATAAATGTGAGAAAACCAGATATAACAGTCCATGGAAAGAAGACAAAAGTAGCAATGATCACTGAAATTGCTACACCCTGTGATTACAGTGTCATGCGTACAGAAACACAAAGTCATAAAATACCAGGATTTGCAGGCAGAAATAAGGGGAATGAAGAAAAAGGATACCCAGACATTTCCAAAGGTTGGAGCAAAAGAATTTACAGTCTTATTCAGATATGCTACTGATAGATGTAAGTGCATATGAACTGCAGGAGGAGTCAATTCTTGGCACATTGTGGCTGTTGTGAACAGCACTTTTGACTAAAATAAAAGACTGAAATAATGCTAATTTCATAAACTATAATCACACTTTCAATTAGGAATGGGGTCCATTCCCATCATGATATTAGAAACCCAAAGGACTTGGAAAAATTTAACGAAAATTCTTCAAGGGTCCTGCAGATTATTTAAGATCTCATCCATGACAGAGTAAGAATAAAATGCATACTATCACTGTTAACCAAAATGAAGGACTACCTAGAGTCACCAAAATAACTCTTTCTATGCAGCATATTTTATTAATAGGTATGATAATAAAGTGGTCAGTACAGGGATCAAAGAACTGTTACAAGAAAGCCTCTACAGTCCTTTGTAACATCAAAAAGAAAGGTTATTTTGGTGGAGACTGGTACGTCCAATTCTCCTGGTCCTCCAGTCAGTATGTGAATATACTAGGGTGATTCACATCATGATTCAATTCTGCCTTCAGAGTATGCATCATCTGACATGTGGCAATAAGTTCAATACTGCAATGTATCACTTTTGCCGAAAGATCTGAAATGCTTTTATTGCAGACATTAAATCAATCTTTAACAAAAATCTCCATGATAGCTGTGCCCTAAAAGAGGCATTAGGAGATAGTTTGCGTAGCTCACCCACATCTGTCACAAGACGTCAAATTCTGTAGTAGTGTCAGGCTATCTTACCAAACTTTCTTGACCATGCTCTTTTTCATTTTCTTTTCAGACCAATCGAAAGACTGGAAGAGTGCTTTGCGCTTTTTATTTACTGCTTCTTTTTTTTTTCAAAATAATTAATTCTAGTATGAGACTGAAATCATAGTGTGAATTTGAGTGACTCTAACACACATAATCAAAAGCTAAGGTAGGAAACATATTTAAAGTACTGGTAATAGTAAGATGGATTTTTGTGAGGTACTCACCACATGTACAATACATCTGCAAATAATATGCATACCTGCATGTAAGGGTGGGAAGATTCTTTACAAGTACTACCCTCAAAGCTCAAACTACAACTATCAGATCACAGTCATTCAGTTCTTTTCTCCATTTCTACAGGTCATACTGTATTATGACTTTCAGAATGCTATTTATCAAAACTGCAGTGTGATCAAAATCTTTTTTTTTTTTTTTGCTTCAATGAATGATCTGTACTAAAAGAGCTTTGAAAAAAAGGCAATAATTTTACATAGATGATTTGGGCTCTGCCCCCACATGCCTGGATTCTTGTACCAGCGCTGACACTGTAATGAAGACTTAGAGGGCAACTGCATTTCTGATGTGCTTTGCTTCAGATAAGATGTTAAACCGAAGTCCCCTTTGTCAGGGCTGGATGGTACCTTAGGAGGATATTGAAGATCCTTTGTCAATTAACAAAAAGGGTAGGAGGTTAATTGTCAAATTTCTTAAACTAGACATTGTTTCATGTTATTCTTAATAAAGTTTCTTAATACTAGAATATTTTTCCTCAATGCAAAGAAAATAATGACATTAAAAGCAAACAAGTAAGTATATACAAACACACACACACATGTATCCACATATATGTGTGTGTGTGTATATATATATATATATATATATATATATATATATATATATATATACACACACACACACACACACACACACACACACACACACACACACATGGACACACAAATATATACACACAAATATCTACATATGGAAGCATTTACTATAATCAAAACTCTGAAATGTGGACACCTGTTTTGCCGACATTCTTTGTTTGGATAAAAACAGACAGTCAAGAAGTATGCAAGATCAGCAGTCCCTGAGGTTGGGAAATTTGCATTAGTATATATAATTAACCGTAGAAGGGGTCAGATGGTCCAAGGCTGTACCTTGAAGCACGTTTCACTCTTTAGAAGTTAAAGTCTTTCTTGTTGATCTACTAAAGATATATATATATATATATATGTTTATATATATATATATATATATATATATATATATATATATATATATGTATTTCTGCTTTTGATGCTTGTGTGCTCAAAATAAATAAAAATATATCTGCATCATGTTGGTTTCCTAGCTGAAAGGAGAAACTGCTGTTGGAGGTAACCAGGTACCTAGCAGTCCATTCTCACCTTCTTGGTCCAGTGGCAGAGACAATTGCACAGAATGCAGGAAGTCCTATGTTCAATCCAGAGACAAGAGTCAGTGTTTTTCTTTCCTGCTGATGTTAACAAAGTAATAGGTTCATAGCTTTCCTGCAATGGGTGTTTGGTCATAGTTTTCCCTTCCTTTCTTATTGAGTACTACACACACACACACACACACACACACACACACACATATATATGGAAATCACTACTTTTGTTGAACGGTGTTTTGTTTGATATCTGTTTAGTTGACAACATTTGACTAAACAGACAGCTGACACCTGTTGACAAAAGCAGCAGACTGGATGATTCTATAGGTTGGGGAATTTCCACTTCCCTAAGAATTGTATTGATCTCAGATATAGAATATATAATTAACAGGAGGTACAGGGGGCTTATATTCACCTGTAAAACATTGTTTCTTTCGTATTTTAAGTTTTTGCATGGGCAAAGATGGAAGACTGGCAGATCCATGTGAATAATATTGCTTATTTGGTGCTGACATTATGGACATCAGTATTAGTTCTATTTGACAAAGATACACACACACACACACACAGTTTATTACCATTCATTGAATTGACAATTAATTGAAAATCATTTCACTGGCTATGCAAAGCACAGAAAAGTTTTTTTTAAAAAACTTCAGTTTTGCTGGGGGACTAGACCCCTTCACTCCCCCAATAATACTAACTCTATGGTGGTACAACACCAGAGTAAAGAGAAAACACCACCCACAATGAATCAGTGCTGGTGCTCATAACTCCTAATGATGTGCACACAACATGACAGTCAGCACTGGAAAGAAATAAATGATAAAAAAAATGCCTTTTAATTCTTGCTAAGACTTTAAACCATACCAGCAGTGATTAATTAAACTTTGATGCAGTTTCAGTAAAGTGTTATTCAATGAAATGCAATTTCAGTGACATGCACTTTCAATGAATTTCATTCAATAAACTGCGATTTAATGAAAAATGCATTAAACGAAAAGCCAGTAATCTAATTTTATATATTATATATGTCTATATATATATATATATATATATATATATATATATATATATATATATATATATATACACACACACACACACGCACGCGTTATACATATCAATACACATATACCACATTATATAATTTTATATATTATACACACATACATACACCACACACACACACACACACACATGTGAGTTTGTGTGTATATTTCTGACTATCTCATGAAATGAACTCTCAAACAAACAAAGAAGTGTGATCTTTTCAGAGTGAATCTAAAATGATCAAAAACTAGACAGACTAAAATTAAAATTTTTGTACTCACCATAACTAGGTGCCTGTGTTGTCCATTTTCATTCTTCCTCAGTCTATGGGTTCAGATCCGACCATCGCATCAGACTTGGCTGCATACTCCAGACTTCAACTCCAGCTCTCGAGTTCCTCCCACCCATAATGCCCTATTCCATCCTCGTTTCATCAGATTGAGTTTACTGCCATAGGCACCTATAGCTAAACAGAGACAGGAATAGCTGACAGAGAAAGGAGGGCTTAAATCCAGAAGTATAGGTTCCAAAAACAGTCTGATAGGTCTCTCCAGAGATAGGAGGATGGAGGAAGTTGAGGAAGAATGAAAATGGGCAACACAGATGCTTGGTTATGGTGTACACATAACTTTTAAATTTGATGCTGTTCTTTTCATTCTTCCTCAACCCATGCGACAGAATCCCCAGCTACACTGATTTTGAGTGGCCCTCGTGCAAGGTTATGAACATTGGACCATGTAGCTGCTGTACAAATCTCATCAAGAGATGTTCTAGACCAAAAAGTAGATGAAGCAGTCATGGAACTAGTTGAGTGAGAATTAGGAGGTTTGGGTAAGGTCATGCCTTGTTGAGAATAAATCCAAAAATACAGGTCTGTAATCCATTAGTTTCTGTTAGTTTTGAATTTGTGGAAATGATTTAAAGCTGAAATCAAAATATTGCTCATATTATTTAGTGACTATTTATGGTTGTTTTGAACATTTTTTATTATTGTGTTCACAAGTAGCTTGTCCTTTAAGAGACTCTGTATAAAAGAAAATGATGCAATAGGGATTAAGATTCTGATGAAGTTCCAGGTCAGGAACAAAAGCACTAAATCTATGTTACATACATTTTCAATGAATGTTAGAAGTTTTTTTTTTGTTACAGATTCAAGTGCTGTGTGTCATGTCTTATGCTCTGCTGGTTGGTCAGGAAGTCATACCCCTTACCAGTTTCAGAGGTTCTGTGGGTAAAATTCACAATGTTCTTTGAGTGGTTGGTTTTACTTTAAAATAGTTGTATGTTTGGTTGCTAAATGTTGAATCAAAAAAAATATCTAAACACAAATAGTCAACACAAGAAAAAAGCCACAAACCTTTAAGTCTCACTGTATCAACCTCCCCAACTGCAAAAACTTTTTTTTAGACTTTTTTATACCTTATTTGTTGTGTCAACAATTTCTGTTAAGATATTTTTTTAGATTAAAGGTATACTGACTAAACAGATGTCAACTGTTTTACAATAATCTATATTTTTATATGTATATATTGTGTGTGCATGTGTGTATGTATGTGTGTGTGTATATATATATATATATATATATATATATATATATATATATATATATATATATATATGAATTACATAACAATACACTGAACAGTAAAATGTTTGAATAAAAAAAAAAAAATACAGATCCAAAAAGAATGAAGCAAAAAATATAGAGAAAAAAAATTTGCAGGGCAGTAAGCCCCTGCACCTTCCCACATCCCCTGTTAATTATATGTACCAACTTTGAGATCACAAAACAGTGGGAAAAGGACAAATTCCCACTCCTCCCTATAACTCAATCTTGCATACACAGAAGCAGGCATTAAGAGAATTCAGTCTCGAGTCAGCAAAAGAACATTCGATATTTTTGAACATTTGACAAAACAGAGTGTGACCACACACACACACATGTACACTATATATATATATATATATATATATATATATATATATATATATATGCACACAAATACACATTTTTTCTTATTTTTCATACGTCTTCCTGTCCTCACAATCAAGTCCCAAATACCCAAATGTTATTCACTTTTCTACACCTTACTTTGACCACAGAATCTTTGCTATGCTAGACAGTTTAACACTACATGGTCCAATGAGTTATTCTGCCTATCCAAGGAATCACACACATGGGATATGCACTCCCGTAGGTCAAGCATATACAGCCTGGCACACTCTCTCTCTCTCTCTCTTATGGCTGTGGTGGAATTAGCCTGTGTCTCCATGATGGCCTTGCACATATGTAGTGTTGCGGCCATGTTCATACTAACCTCAGGGGAAGGGAGGTAAACATATCTTTGGCATGTGCCATTATCAACTCCCCCTGTGTGGACCTTCATGCCCATGAGTGCTAGAGGTAGATTTAGACATCTGTCTGCTAGGGTCCAGCATACATCCCTGATTTAAAGTGCCTCCATCAACCTGTCTTCTTCTCAGATGTTTGTGATTCCTGGATATCAACAAGCAACGAGACTGTGTCCATGGTTTCTGTAGTATATGCAGTGGAAACCCTCTCTGTCTCAAACACAAACCCTGCACCCCCTGACTGTGCCAAGTTCATACTGCTGTCATTGTCACAGGCTATAGATCCTCCAAAATCAGACGGGACAGTACCACAGTGTGGTGCCTGATAAAAAGTCAACTGTGAATACACCATAAGAAAAAAAATATCCAGTGTAGCTATAAGCCAGAACTACAACTACACATGCAGCTCGCATCTTTACAACTATAAATATAACAAAAAAATAATACTCTGGCCCATTCCTTCTGCACACATACATGTTTATTAGAGAATTCAAGATAATAAGGTCTTGCAGCTCTTCATACAATAAACTAGGACTACATACCTGGGGAATCAGGACTAGAAACCTGTCCAGCTCTGCCTTAATATATAGCACCACACTGGGGGAACTCTGTAATGGTGGTACAGATTTTATGCAAGGCCAGAAACAAATCTATCTCTATAAGGGGTGATTTGTTTTACTGCCTACTATCTGCTGCCCTGTTTTTTTTTTTTTTTGCTTCAATGAATGATCTGTACTAAAAGAGCTTTGAAAAAAAGGCAATAATTTTACATAGATGATTTGGGCTCTGCCCCCACATGCCTGGATTCTTGTACCAGCGCTGACACTGTAATGAAGACTTAGAGGGCAACTGCATTTCTGATGTGCTTTGCTTCAGATAAGATGTTAAACCGAAGTCCCCTTTGTCAGGGCTGGATGGTACCTTAGGAGGATATTGAAGATCCTTTGTCAATTAACAAAAAGGGTAGGAGGTTAATTGTCAAATTTCTTAAACTAGACATTGTTTCATGTTATTCTTAATAAAGTTTCTTAATACTAGAATATTTTTCCTCAATGCAAAGAAAATAATGACATTAAAAGCAAACAAGTAAGTATATACAAACACACACACACATGTATCCACATATATGTGTGTGTGTGTATATATATATATATATATATATATATATACACACACACACACACACACACACACACACACACACACACACACACACACACATGGACACACAAATATATACACACAAATATCTACATATGGAAGCATTTACTATAATCAAAACTCTGAAATGTGGACACCTGTTTTGCCGACATTCTTTGTTTGGATAAAAACAGACAGTCAAGAAGTATGCAAGATCAGCAGTCCCTGAGGTTGGGAAATTTGCATTAGTATATATAATTAACCGTAGAAGGGGTCAGATGGTCCAAGGCTGTACCTTGAAGCACGTTTCACTCTTTAGAAGTTAAAGTCTTTCTTGTTGATCTACTAAAGATATATATATATATATATATATATATATGTTTATATATATATATATATATATATATATATATATATATATATATATGTATTTCTGCTTTTGATGCTTGTGTGCTCAAAATAAATAAAAATATATCTGCATCATGTTGGTTTCCTAGCTGAAAGGAGAAACTGCTGTTGGAGGTAACCAGGTACCTAGCAGTCCATTCTCACCTTCTTGGTCCAGTGGCAGAGACAATTGCACAGAATGCAGGAAGTCCTATGTTCAATCCAGAGACAAGAGTCAGTGTTTTTCTTTCCTGCTGATGTTAACAAAGTAATAGGTTCATAGCTTTCCTGCAATGGGTGTTTGGTCATAGTTTTCCCTTCCTTTCTTATTGAGTACTACACACACACACACACACACACACACACACACACATATATATGGAAATCACTACTTTTGTTGAACGGTGTTTTGTTTGATATCTGTTTAGTTGACAACATTTGACTAAACAGACAGCTGACACCTGTTGACAAAAGCAGCAGACTGGATGATTCTATAGGTTGGGGAATTTCCACTTCCCTAAGAATTGTATTGATCTCAGATATAGAATATATAATTAACAGGAGGTACAGGGGGCTTATATTCACCTGTAAAACATTGTTTCTTTCGTATTTTAAGTTTTTGCATGGGCAAAGATGGAAGACTGGCAGATCCATGTGAATAATATTGCTTATTTGGTGCTGACATTATGGACATCAGTATTAGTTCTATTTGACAAAGATACACACACACACACACACACACAGTTTATTACCATTCATTGAATTGACAATTAATTGAAAATCATTTCACTGGCTATGCAAAGCACAGAAAAGTTTTTTTTAAAAAACTTCAGTTTTGCTGGGGGACTAGACCCCTTCACTCCCCCAATAATACTAACTCTATGGTGGTACAACACCAGAGTAAAGAGAAAACACCACCCACAATGAATCAGTGCTGGTGCTCATAACTCCTAATGATGTGCACACAACATGACAGTCAGCACTGGAAAGAAATAAATGATAAAAAAAATGCCTTTTAATTCTTGCTAAGACTTTAAACCATACCAGCAGTGATTAATTAAACTTTGATGCAGTTTCAGTAAAGTGTTATTCAATGAAATGCAATTTCAGTGACATGCACTTTCAATGAATTTCATTCAATAAACTGCGATTTAATGAAAAATGCATTAAACGAAAAGCCAGTAATCTAATTTTATATATTATATATGTCTATATATATATATATATATATATATATATATATATATATATATATATATATATATATATATACACACACACGCACGCGTTATACATATCAATACACATATACCACATTATATAATTTTATATATTATACACACATACATACACCACACACACACACACACACACATGTGAGTTTGTGTGTATATTTCTGACTATCTCATGAAATGAACTCTCAAACAAACAAAGAAGTGTGATCTTTTCAGAGTGAATCTAAAATGATCAAAAACTAGACAGACTAAAATTAAAATTTTTGTACTCACCATAACTAGGTGCCTGTGTTGTCCATTTTCATTCTTCCTCAGTCTATGGGTTCAGATCCGACCATCGCATCAGACTTGGCTGCATACTCCAGACTTCAACTCCAGCTCTCGAGTTCCTCCCACCCATAATGCCCTATTCCATCCTCGTTTCATCAGATTGAGTTTACTGCCATAGGCACCTATAGCTAAACAGAGACAGGAATAGCTGACAGAGAAAGGAGGGGCTTAAATCCAGAAGTATAGGTTCCAAAAAACAGTCTGATAGGTCTCTCCAGAGATAGGAGGATGGAGGGAAGTTGAGGAAGAATGAAAATGGGCAACACAGATGCTTGGTTATGGTGTACACATAACTTTTAAATTTGATGCTGTTCTTTTCATTCTTCCTCAACCCATGCGACAGAATCCCCAGCTACACTGATTTTGAGTGGCCCTCGTGCAAGGTTATGAACATTGGACCATGTAGCTGCTGTACAAATCTCATCAAGAGATGTTCTAGACCAAAAAGTAGATGAAGCAGTCATGGAACTAGTTGAGTGAGAATTAGGAGGTTTGGGTAAGGTCATGCCTTGTTGAGAATAAATCCAAAAATACAGGTCTGTAATCCATTAGTTTCTGTTAGTTTTGAATTTGTGGAAATGATTTAAAGCTGAAATCAAAATATTGCTCATATTATTTAGTGACTATTTATGGTTGTTTTGAACATTTTTTATTATTGTGTTCACAAGTAGCTTGTCCTTTAAGAGACTCTGTATAAAAGAAAATGATGCAATAGGGATTAAGATTCTGATGAAGTTCCAGGTCAGGAACAAAAGCACTAAATCTATGTTACATACATTTTCAATGAATGTTAGAAGTTTTTTTTTTGTTACAGATTCAAGTGCTGTGTGTCATGTCTTATGCTCTGCTGGTTGGTCAGGAAGTCATACCCCTTACCAGTTTCAGAGGTTCTGTGGGTAAAATTCACAATGTTCTTTGAGTGGTTGGTTTTACTTTAAAATAGTTGTATGTTTGGTTGCTAAATGTTGAATCAAAAAAAATATCTAAACACAAATAGTCAACACAAGAAAAAAGCCACAAACCTTTAAGTCTCACTGTATCAACCTCCCCAACTGCAAAAACTTTTTTTTAGACTTTTTTATACCTTATTTGTTGTGTCAACAATTTCTGTTAAGATATTTTTTTAGATTAAAGGTATACTGACTAAACAGATGTCAACTGTTTTACAATAATCTATATTTTTATATGTATATATTGTGTGTGCATGTGTGTATGTATGTGTGTGTGTATATATATATATATATATATATATATATATATATATATATATATATATATATATATATATATGAATTACATAACAATACACTGAACAGTAAAATGTTTGAATAAAAAAAAAAAAATACAGATCCAAAAAGAATGAAGCAAAAATATAGAGAAAAAAAATTTGCAGGGCAGTAAGCCCCTGCACCTTCCCACATCCCCTGTTAATTATATGTACCAACTTTGAGATCACAAAACAGTGGGAAAAGGACAAATTCCCACTCCTCCCTATAACTCAATCTTGCATACACAGAAGCAGGCATTAAGAGAATTCAGTCTCGAGTCAGCAAAAGAACATTCGATATTTTTGAACATTTGACAAAACAGAGTGTGACCACACACACACACATGTACACTATATATATATATATATATATATATATATATATATATATATATATATATGCACACAAATACACATTTTTTCTTATTTTTCATACGTCTTCCTGTCCTCACAATCAAGTCCCAAATACCCAAATGTTATTCACTTTTCTACACCTTACTTTGACCACAGAATCTTTGCTATGCTAGACAGTTTAACACTACATGGTCCAATGAGTTATTCTGCCTATCCAAGGAATCACACACATGGGATATGCACTCCCGTAGGTCAAGCATATACAGCCTGGCACACTCTCTCTCTCTCTCTCTCTTATGGCTGTGGTGGAATTAGCCTGTGTCTCCATGATGGCCTTGCACATATGTAGTGTTGCGGCCATGTTCATACTAACCTCAGGGGAAGGGAGGTAAACATATCTTTGGCATGTGCCATTATCAACTCCCCCTGTGTGGACCTTCATGCCCATGAGTGCTAGAGGTAGATTTAGACATCTGTCTGCTAGGGTCCAGCATACATCCCTGATTTAAAGTGCCTCCATCAACCTGTCTTCTTCTCAGATGTTTGTGATTCCTGGATATCAACAAGCAACGAGACTGTGTCCATGGTTTCTGTAGTATATGCAGTGGAAACCCTCTCTGTCTCAAACACAAACCCTGCACCCCCTGACTGTGCCAAGTTCATACTGCTGTCATTGTCACAGGCTATAGATCCTCCAAAATCAGACGGGACAGTACCACAGTGTGGTGCCTGATAAAAAGTCAACTGTGAATACACCATAAGAAAAAAAATATCCAGTGTAGCTATAAGCCAGAACTACAACTACACATGCAGCTCGCATCTTTACAACTATAAATATAACAAAAAAATAATACTCTGGCCCATTCCTTCTGCACACATACATGTTTATTAGAGAATTCAAGATAATAAGGTCTTGCAGCTCTTCATACAATAAACTAGGACTACATACCTGGGGAATCAGGACTAGAAACCTGTCCAGCTCTGCCTTAATATATAGCACCACACTGGGGGAACTCTGTAATGGTGGTACAGATTTTATGCAAGGCCAGAAACAAATCTATCTCTATAAGGGGTGATTTGTTTTACTGCCTACTATCTGCTGCCCTGTGTTTCTATACCAGGGCAGCTTCTCTGTGGGTGGCAGCATGGATCAAATCCATGGCCATGTGGCAGACCACATCATAGTTGTGATCCAGACCACCCAAAGCATTAACACTACTAACAGTTTTAACCCATGCCCAGTCACGGAAGGGCTAGTTGGTGGAATGGACAGCAAAGAGCTATTGTCCATGAAGATACAGTTCCTCCACTTCCACCCTGTTCTCAGGATCTCTAAACTTGGATTTTTTGTGTGGATGTGGCAACGTCACCATATGCAGCACTTTTCTTCAGATCCTGGTTTTTAGGCATATCTCTACTAGTACTGAAGTAGAATTAACAGCCTTTTTCCAACATAAGCTTTAATAATCTTTACATTCCTACTATCCTAATAGGTCATACAGTAAGCTATAGTTGTGTCTGACAGCTAGGTACCAGTATCCATAATCTTCAAGTAAATATCAGGCATGTATGTGTTTAATGAGCACATACTCTCAAGAATGCAAGCACATAACTCCAATTGAACACCACCACCTGACCATTATAGTAGCACTGTTAAAAAGCTTGCAGCTAATTACATGGGTGCAAGTCACGGAACACTACAGTGGTCTTCAACATTACTCTCAATATGAGCTCTGGGGTGTGCCTACCATTTACCTTAATAATCCTCAAGCCTGCACAAACTACATTCAGTATATTTGTAATGTAACCCTTAAAATGCTTTTTGACAACACATTTAAAAGTACTGAAAAAATGACATCCCTTACAGGCTTTAGAGTTAAAAGCAGACCAAAAGCTACTACTGTACAAAGAAATAGATGTGTAAAAAGTAGCACTTGCCTTATTTAAGCATTTAACTTCTTGAGAAGGAATATTTCTTAAAAAAACACTCTTAGCAGGATTCGAATTCTGGTTTCTTCGATAGTGTAATGAAGATCTGTGCTTCTCATCTTACTTATATCATGTATCATCCCCTCTAGTCATGACGATTTTGTTAATTAGGGCTCAACTCATTATTGTTTCTGAATCTCTCAATTTGCGGGATAAGCAAACCTAGTCAACACTGTGGAGATTTCTCCATTATGCTCTACACAAACTTGAGCACCTGTGGGGAGCTCTGTGTATGCACAGGCAGCCAATTATTTTAGGGTTGAAAGAATTGTCAACTCATAGTTCATAATCATTTGATGGAGTTAGTGCAGAGCATACATTCTCAACAGAAAATACAGAGATGGAGTACTATCATGTTTCACACCTTAAAGTGTCAATGGAAACAACAATACAGTACTTAAATTTTGTGAGTTGGTCATGTGTCACACATTGAGGTTCCTATCAATGTCTGTTATTGTGTGGCAGACAGGACACACAAAAACTGCTTGGGAACCAATCATCTGACATTTTTAATCGAAATTCTTCAAGGTGAATATCACTGCTGCTAAAGGAGAAAGTATTTCTCCTTTTAGGTCACACAGATGGTGTGAGGCGGAATCCAATGTTTTTGTGGATGTCTTCCATAAGGAGTTCATCAAGGGGTTCATAAAGGAGGGCTATACCAGGTCACAATATAGGACTGATACCTGGAATGATCTGGGCAAGGCTGGTACTCATGCTACTGGAATCCCTTACATAGGGGAGCAGTGCCTTCACTGTTCCAGCTATACAAGGCATTGCAGTACTGACCTCCTTTGCTAAAGGAAGGAAGACAACATTACCACATCTGTTACTGATCAACGGTATTGGTGTGACTATGCAATGTTGAAAGTGTTTCTTTATACCTCCCACTGTATAGGTGGAAAAGTGGATCTTCCTGTTAACTGTCTTTGCTTTCATATTGATTATGATTTCAATGGGACCAACACCACCAGCTGAAGCATTCAGCACATCTGGATCCATACCTGCTACAGTTGTCTTCATATCTCCTGCCTTACCTGCACAGGAGGCTGGTACAATGCTACCCACTGGTAGTAGTGCAAGTGGAGGTGACACGTTTGTCACCCACTGACAGCTGGCAGACATTATGGGGGAATACCATTGAAAGAAGGTTGAATACATGGAGACCTTGCTCTGATAACTCGAGTCTCATCCCTGCCCAGCACTGATTCCATCTTCTGTGCTAAAACCCAATGGTGATAGCACACAGGGTGATGAGTAATCTCCCACTGTGTCTCAGCTGGTGGAGACTTTATCAGTGAATACCCAGTGCTATCCCCAAACCAGATGTTCCCCTCCCATTAGTGTCTATGCCAATCCCGGTTGATTTAGCAATCCCCTCATTAACATTATCTTCCCTCCGATTGACAGATGTCCACCTCAAAACTGTTTTCACCTATCACTGTGTTACTCCACACCCTGTTACTCTTTTCTGTCTTTTCCTGCTACCTATCCTATCTGCCTTACCTTCCTCCTCCTTCCTTCCCCAACTTCCATTTCTTAAAAATAAAAATGGACACCTATCCCACAACAACAAAAGTTTATTCCTTCTACCTGACCTCCATCCCACTCATTCCTTATTTGCTCACCTTCTGCTTTCCTCCTGCTTACTTCACCTTTTCATATCTGTCCTATACTTCCATTTCCAATCTTTAATGTGGTCAAAAAATAGATAAACACACTACACACAGGCCCAAAAAAGTATAAATTTTTTGTGATCGTCATTAAACGGCAGGTCGTGGAGAGCACCCTCGATGTCTATATGTAACCAATGAGAAATGGCACTTCTTGCTGTGAAGCAAAAATGAAGTGAAATCCACACAGCATGTGCTACTGACATTGCCATCAGTAACGCAAATGAGCTGCGCACTTTTACACTACAGTTGTTAACTATGAAATGAACTAAAGATTATGCCTTTACTCTGACTGCTGCCATGGCTCATCTTGTTAATGGCTGGCTTTATAGATCGTTAGTTCACAGAATGGGATGCTCCAATCCCCTCATGGTTATATTTTTTATTTCACTATTCTGCCAGCATTCTGTCCATGTGTGACATTCCCCTGATGTGTGTTTCTCTGATCCCTTCATGATGAGATCTACAAGGGCACAACTTGTTAATGCAGTGTTTAAAATAATATCAGTGCAGAGAGTCCTGGGTTCAATTCTCTTGAGGCCTGTCTTTTGATTTCTCTTCCATTCTGTTCTTGTGCAACATTCACCTGATGCGTTTCCCTAAATCCTTCAGTAGCACTCCTGCAATAGCTCACCTTATTAATCCTATATTTAAGAAAATATCACTAAACAGGGTAACATGTTCAAATCTCTTCAAGGTTGATAGTTTGTTTTTTTCATTATATTTACATTATAATAGGGATAGACTGATAAAATACACCACTACTGATATAATCACATGTTTATGTCAGTATATCATGTTACTTCACTGTAACCCCCCCCCCCCCAAATACTGACTGAGTTTCACATGGTCTGTGGTCAGGTATTTCAGATGGCTATCTGTGTGTCTGTGTTAGTCCACTTCTCCACTCTGCAATGGTCATCCCCTCCTTTTGCAATCTTCTGTCAGTCTCTGTTGTTTTGTTGCCTGCTATCACCTATACTCTCAGTCCTTATGAATCATAGCCTTAATTTGGTCTGTAAGACATTTTCTGCATATCTTTTGCCTTAAGTCATAGCAATGATTCAGAACACTAGTATTACTATCTGTGTAACCGGTCTTGTGACATATACCCAGGTAGCTCATGCTCAGTCAGTGTTTACCACTGCTGTATGTACATTCCTCTAGTTGGTCTAACACAATCTACCCAAGGGTGCCTATTGGGGCTAAAACAAGGAGCTATTTTTTGCATCCACTGGCCTGGCCACATTTATTCACAATGAGCCTCAGGGCTTGTTGCACACACATACTAAACGGTGTTGACTCGGCTGTGATCACAGACAATTTCTGAATCCCCATGAGTAAGTAATTTTGTTGGCAATTTTTCTTTACCCATGGTTTTCTGTTTTTATAAGTTAGATACTGGTTCCGCCCGAAAACTAGCAGTTTATTATTTATGTATGCCTTCAACTGCAGCAGTCTTTGTACTTATCAAATCGTTCACTCAAGTCACTCTAATATCAGTCTATAGAATCTGCAATATGATATCAAAACAATGCTCAGAAGCAAAAACATTTTAGTTCATACTACAGCATCTCATCACACACACTGTAAATGGTTATCATTCCTACTGTTCTACTGGATAAAGTACAGTATAAGAAACTGACTAAGCTTGGTATCCACGAGGAGGAATAGCAAGCACTAACAATAACAAAAAACAGACATGACAGAATATAAAGAATAAAGTCACACAATGGAATGCCAATTGAGGACACCTTACCAGACAGAAAAGAGCTAGTGGCTGAACTGGGTTTCAGGTTTGTAGGCTGTTACTAGGATAATGACCACTAGGGTCCTTACAAGCCTAGCTGCACACCCCAAACCATAAGGATACTAAGCAGCATATGGGGGCATGTTAGCAGGCAGGTAGCTAAGGATTTGTAGGGGGTATTATTTAGGATAATACTTTTCTTATTGACGACCTCTATCCATAACAGATATGGGGGCCAGACTGGGGGTAAATTTACGATTTCCCATCCAATTGTCAAGGTTTTGCTTGAATAGGTCAGGGATGAACTTTATTTTACATGGACAGGGTGCCTACTCCATAATGCAGAGATCCTTTGTAACACATATTTATCTCTCCAGCATGTTCTGTTGATGTTAAATGCGAAGTTCAGCCCCTGGATATAGAGTACCTGGTGCTGTTTGTATTGCGCAACAGCTCCATCAGGTCTGGGTCTGAGGAAGCCCTGTAAGCCAGGCAAAGATCCCCTCTCAGCAGCCTGTAAAAGACTGAATACCGTTACAGAGCCTTCAGGTGATCAGTGGAAGACAGAGCATTCATATCCTAAATTCTCTTGGTGAGTCACCTTTGTGGGTATTCCAACTGTTGCAAGTATCTGGTTAGATATATGTCAAAGGGAGCACTGTATTCAATGATAGGGCTGATAATGGCTGAGTAGAGTGATACTATAAATTTCCTGAACCTGGATGCCATACCATTACCAATAAATTGGGCAACGTGGAATGATTTTCTTATTATCTTAACTACATGTTGGTCAAAGGCCAGACTGTTGTCTATGTATGTTCCAATCTCCCTTACTACTAGGTCAACTCTTAAGGACATTTTATGGACGGAGTAATTAACTTACATTGACAGTTTCCCAAAGGGTATTATAATGCATTTTTTGGCACTGAGTTTAGGCCATGGCTTTGACATCAGTCATTTGTGTGTGTTAAACCATCTTGCAAGATGTTTGCATCTTGGGGGAATCTATAATAGCTCCCAATTTACAGTCAATTGCAAACTTGGGAGACAGGGACCTTTAATGTTAGTCTTGACTTCCAAGTAGCACATGCAAAAGAAGAGTGACCAGAGCACAGAGCCCTGGGCTACTCCACTGGTGACTGGTATTTTAGTGGAGGTGGTCTCACTGATTGTGACTTCTTGGGTCCTGTCAGTGAGCCAGCCAGCAATCCATTATGTTATGTAAGGGTTTACACCTAGCACTGAGAGCTTCTCAACAATTCCTGAGTGGAATACTGTAGCAAATGCCTTATCCAGGTCAAGATATGCAGTATGCAGTGTTTTACCCTCTTCTATTGTCTTGGTGACCTTCTCAAAGAAGTCTACCAGGTTAAACAGACATGACCTTCTCTTAACAAAGCCAAATTTGGATGGCACCAGTGTCTGTAGGTTGCCAATGTCCTTGTCTATTTCCACAATAATTCATTCCATGCCTTTGTATATTAGGCTTGTTAGACTAATGGATCTGTAGTTCCCTGTGTCTGCTGATGGACAGTCCTTGTGGAGGGGAATGACTGTTGTGGTCCTCCATTCACTTGGAATATGACCTGTTTCAAGGCTGTAGTTGAAGAGTGTCGCAAGTGGTCCTAACAGGTCATGTTTTAGACTGTTCAGAAGGCAACCAGAAATATTGTTGGGACCCATGGAGGTAGTGTTCTTGGATTTAGTTATTGCTGCCAGCACTTGGTCACTGCTGACAGCTGGTGGAAGTATGTTGGAGGGGATTTCACCTGGTGGAGCTAAGGAGGAGTGGGGGTGAAGCTTGAGCTGAATATATCAGCCAGCCGTTTTCCTATGTCACCTTGATCAGTGTAGGTGGTACCATTCATAACAAGTTCAGCACAATGTTGTGTGTCACCTCTAAGCTTCCAGTCATAGCTGAAGAAGACTTTCTGATTGTCCTTAGCCTGCAAAGCTATTCCGACCTCATAGTTGGCCTTGTTGGAGGTAATTAGACCTTGTAGTTTCTTGTTTAGTTGTACACAAGAGCACTTGTCTTTAAGAAAGTTGCTTTTCCTGATTTTGGCCATGGGTTTTCTTCTTTTATTATATATCGTTTTAGGTGAGGATTCCACCAGTGGGTTTTGTTTTTAGTCTTTGTTTTAGTTTTATTTCTAGTAGGTATGGCAGCTTCTATGCAACCATTCACAGGTTTGTATAATACTCTGAATAGCTCTGTATAGGATGCTGTGGTCTTGTGGATTGAGGGAGCCTTGAATTTTAACAAACTGTCACTTAATACGATGTAGTTTACTTTTGAATACTTCCTGTTACTGGTTTAGCTGAATATTCTGGATGCATTTTTACTTCAAATGAAACAGCTTTGTGACCTAACCTTACTAGTGGGGGCATGACACAAAGGGGGGAGGGCTTGCAATGCTCTCACATGATGGGAAGTACCAAATCCAGTATGTCTGATCCTGTGGTTGGAGGGTGCACTATCTGTTCCAGGGTGTTTGTCTTAATAGAGTCCAGAAAGCATTATGCCTTTAAGTTTGAAGCAGTGCAGTTTCCCAGTCTACAGAGGGGTAGTTAAGTCATCCATGAATAGGGTGTTTGAATGGATGGTAAGCACCTCTAGTAGGTTTAGGTAAGAGTCATGAGACTTTAGGGGCACAGATAGCGAACTGTAGCTAGCCATGATACAGCGATGGACCTTACTTATGGTGACTTTTATGTGGATGATCTCCATGATATCACCCTGTTTAACTGACCTGGAGTTATGTTTGCTGCTAACATAGATCTAAACAGTTTCACCTTTTGCCCCAGTCTGTGCTGTTGTTAGTCTAAATGTGTGGAAGGCACTGCAGCCTTGCACTTCTGGAGTATTTTCTATGGCTTTAAACCAAGTCTCAGTCACAGCACAGATGTCTACATTCTCCAGAGTGAGGAAGGCTTAAAGGGTGTCAAGTTTTTTTTTTTTAAAGCTCTGAGCATTGAGCAGTAACAACTTCAGATTGCCTGTAGATTTTTTCACTATGTTGGTAGTTTTATCTTTTTGGCATTAACCTAAAAAAAAGTCTCTTACGGGGTGGATAAACTTTTAGCCATTATCTGAAAGCCTAGAGGGGGAAAGGTGCAACCCATCCTTGGCAAATAAAGTGTTTTTTGACCATGTTCTCCCATGCTGACTGGTACTGCATCCCTCTGGAGTGAGACCAGAAACTAAGTCAATAATTAAAATCAATCATTTTATGTTTTTACTGTGGCATCATCCTTGGTAAAAGTAGAATGCAGCTCAATGCAAGGCTCATACCTATCTGTGACACATATTCCAAGTGATCCATTATAGCTCTTTTCATATAGCCCAGTGAGGTATGTCTCAGGTCATTTACACCCACATGGACTATGACACAATCATATTGGTACCTGAGGTACAGTAACTTGAGTGCATGCATGATATTGCAAATTGTGGCTCCAGATAGGCAACTAACCATTATCTTCCCCTGTCCAGCCAGGTGACTGGAGTATGTGTGTGTGTAGCATCATGGACAAGAGTATTAGGTAAAGTCCCTGCTTGCTTTATGGGCTTTGCATTTGGGGGACCATTAGGTGTAGGCTTATGTGAGATGCTTGGTGTTAGTTTTGGTGACTGCTGAGGAACAGTGCTGCCATTAGGTGGCTTTGGAGGTCATTGAGATTTGGGAATGCTTCTTTTAAGCACCTCAGCATAAGACAATCTGTGTGCGTAGTGAATGGTATGTGTAAAGGATGTAGTGTGTATATTTCTGACAACCTTGTTATGCGAGATTTTTGCCTCCAAGGAAGTTGTGTATTTATATATCTTGCATACTGTATTTTCTTTAATGATTAACTGATATGTGACCATGAGACATTTTCTACATTACCTTAGGATACTAAATCTACCAAGCTGGCCACAGACTCATTTTGAAGTTGCACATCTATGTTGTCTGATTCTGTATTAGGGTTGGCTATTTAGGATTAAGGATCGGATTTTAACAGGGGTCTCCTAGAGTAGTTTCTGGGGTTAAGGGCAGGATGTGATATAATGCTAGGATAGGATAGTGTTATTCGATGTACAATCTAGTTGCTCTAATCTTATTTCTCTTCAATGCCACATGGTTTAACATGTTTTTGGATCTAATCCTAACTTTATAGGTAAATTTTATTGTATAGGCATTTCCCACTATACAGGACACTGGTAACCACCATGGCCTGATAGGCAGCTCCGCACAAAGGAAAAAGTGGTACTTACATGTTATCACAACCACATTCTGAACAGGATAAGCAGCTCAGTTCCAAGCCATTCTCCTGCCAAAATATGTTGTCAACATCTCTTGGGAAGTGGTGTGTGTCACTGAAGTGTCAGTAAGTACCACAAAATCAGTTGAAGAAATGAAACAAAGTAAATAAAGCAATGCAACGACTGTTACTTCAGATTGATATGTCTTAATGTGACATTACATATACAACTGTCGAAGGAATACTTGTGCTCAAGTAAGTTTTCTAGTCATATAAGTCATAGAAATAATAAAACCAATACTGCATAGTACAGATACTTTGACAGCCACCAGCTAATCCAAATGCTTTATGGCCTCCAATATATGCAAAATGCATTGAAGCAGAAATGTGTCAATCTAAGGTTGCATCCATTTTCATTTACAGGCTTCATTCAGATTGTCAATTCAATGTGGACAGAACACCGTACATACATAACGCACTCTTCTCCAAAACGTTTATATGTAGTTCAACCGCTGACAGAAAAAAAGTTGTAAAATAACAAATCACTCACGATTTGCTGCACTTGCACAAATGTTCCTGCCCAGTACTTCAAGTAGCTTCCTTTATATAGACTGTACAATAGGTAATTGAAACAATGACTGACTGAAATGCTGACAGGTCTTGGATTTCAGTCTCCTTCCTAACAACTCAAACATGTGGCATTTTCCGTTGTAACTGCTCCTGGAAGTTTATACACATGAGCTATTTCCCTCAAAAATAATGACAGTTCAGTGACACACACTTCCCAAGACAGCCTCTTAACATATTTCGGCAAGAGAACGGCTTGGAAAGGAGCCCCTTCTCCTGTTCGGAATCTGGTTGCAATAATACGCAAGTACTGACTCCTATGCCATCTAGCCAATAAACAACCACACTTTGAGCTTCCTGCAGTGTTTCCCAACACAGACAGATTAGGTAAATTCCTTCTGATAAAAGCTGTCTGATCCTCAAATTTCTAAATGTAAAAGCACAATAAAAGCATCTCTCAAGCGCAGATTAAACAACAAACTACCACCAAACAACAACATTCCTGGCTAATTCACTCTTCTGCAAGGAGATTTGAAGGCACACACAACTATAAATGCCAACAAACAGAGAAATTACTGTTTCTGCAACAAAATTATTTAAAAATGCTCAAAAACAGTATTGGTAACTGTATAAAACAAATACAAATGCAGTTAATCAAGAAAATAATCTTATCTTAGCTTGGATGGCTCCGGATGAAGTTGAAATACTAGAAAAGCATTGTGAGTTCTCTGTAACTGAAATCTGTAAGT
This sequence comes from Protopterus annectens, assembly GCF_019279795.1. NCBI lineage: Eukaryota > Metazoa > Chordata > Ceratodontiformes > Protopteridae > Protopterus > Protopterus annectens. The sequence continues at coordinate 359,561,159 of NC_056751.1, forward strand.
ATAAGCTGTGCTGTTAAGAGAATTTCACTGACATTCAACCCAATCCAAATGAACTGAAATGTAAAGTTCATACAATATCATTTTTTTTTATAAATACATTAATTGGATTTATCAATAAACTGCTGAATTTTAGAAATAGTTTTCTTACTCATGGACTTTGCTTGCTGTAATGGTGGACTGGAAAGAGAGTCTGATGAAAACATACGACTACAGCTGTTGAACTTTGTTGCTTTCAGGTCTTCATCATAGCTATCATCTGTACTGCATTCATCTTCTGCACAATCATAAGCATCCTCTTCTTCATCACTGTGATTTATCTTCAGTGTCTGTGGCTCTCTGTCTTTTCTTATACTTTCAAGACGTCTAATAAATTCAAAAAAATTCTATCAGCTTATTGCATGAGTAAATGATTGCTGCAACTACTACTCAGACTTACAAGATAGAAAATTTAGCTAAAAAAGGGGCACCAAGTCAAAAGCAATGCCAAATTCAACCTTGAGTGAGGCAGATGCAGCAGATACAAAGGGGAAAATGATTCAATCGAAAACACGAGTAAATTAATTATACAAATATTGGATACTAAACATGCAGAAATGTTAATTTTTTACAACTGCTCTAAATAACATCATATAAAGTAAGAAAATGTGCATAACAAGTCAAAATACATAATCATTAAAACAGGAAACACATCTTGTGCATTTATGAAACAGTTTAAGCACAGACACTCCAAAGTGGAGGAAATTCTGACTGAACAGTTCATTCTGGAATGTTGAATTTCAAAAGTTAAAATATAGATGTTTATCATTAGATCACTGTTGCAGTAGTCTAATCTATATAGGTTGTATCCTGTCAAGGATCAGACTAGCCAGACAGCTTCCAAAGCTTCAGGGTATCTTCCACACATGCTAATCAATGTACAAGTCAGTGGCTAGGGTGCCAAAACTTGAGAGCTTACTTGTAATCAAAGTGCACTCTTCCCTGAAGGCTTCTAGTGACTGATTGTCAGACAGCCCTTTACCAAAGCTGCATGGATAAGCACCCCACTGGGGAATACATTCCACTTCAGTCTGTGAATAAGAGTTGTTCTTTTCTGTCAAACAAATTGACTGAAAACTAAAACTGTGTTTTTAGTGGCTGACACTAAGAGCTTAACTTCAAATCTTACATTATTCTGCTCATGGTTCCCTGGAAGAAGTGCTTTTCAACTATTTTATTTTTGCGAGAAAACTCTTTTTTGTCAAAACTTGTGACTATGGGCTAAGACTTCTGGTTTTGGAGGGTGTTATTAAAATATTTACCTCAAAACTTATTTTTTCCATTTTTTTCCAGTCAGGTTATTTCACCAACTCTCTTAAGCACCCTTATCCACTTGTCGATCACGTTTTTTGATAGACAGGTAGTCCTGGGTCTCTGTAGGAATCCCCTAATTATTTATCATTTTTGTGTCAAAAAGTGTTTGGAAGTGAGGCTGGTGTGTTTGGTGGTAGTCACTAAAAAATGTTACCTCAGAACTTAACATTTCTGTCAGGAGGTAATAATGACTCTTCACACTTCACAAGCTGCTTACCAGACTTTTTTACTGGTAGACAGATGGTCCTGTGGAGATTCCCTTATAATTTATCAGTTCTTGTAAAGAAAAACATTACTTTTCAATCAAAACAAAGTCTTGTTATGGACTGGGGGTAGTATGTTTGGTGGTCATCACCATAGAATTTTACTTCAGAATTAAATTTTTCTGTCAGGATTTAAGAATGACTCTTCAAAGCTCTACTAGCTGGTGGTAAGACATGTTTTGCAGCAAGAACATGGTCTTTAGTCACAGTAAATCAATTAGTACCTCCCATAACTATAAGAAGATAAAAGTTTTCTATGAGACTTCTGGTATGGTAGCATGTGTGTGAAGTCGCAATCCTGATTTAGCTTTTATGGAAGAAGTGCTTGAAATCCCCCTGGAGTTCAATGGTGATTGCAGAGCAGTAACCAACTGACTGGAAGAAAGGCTGCTTTAAACATAAGAAAAAAGTGCCCAGAAAGTAGTTACTCTATGGCCAAGAAGCATGGCATGGTACATAAGATGGAAGCAGCAGGCAGTAGTAGTTTAACAGTGAATGCTATATGGTCAGAGATAAAGATAAGAAACAGACACTGAGGGAACACAGGTTAATACAAAACAAGAGGATGGGAAGCAGTGGAAAATATTTTAAATCGGCATGCGACAGAGATGCAAGTAATAGAGAAGGAAACAGCAGAGTTAAAGAGGGCAGATGCTGCAGAAGCTCATCTGGACTATATTAAGGGTAAAACTGTAGATCTAGAAGACTAAGGGCTGAAGAAAATGTTAAACTACTTGGAGTGCCTAAGAGGAGTGAAGCAGGTGGCTGTGTTATATTTGTTATAAATATGATTGCCCAATGGACTGGCATCGATGCAGCAGCAGAGAAACTTGAGAAGACCCATAGGGCAGAGTGACAAACGGAACAGGCTATTATGAGATAGCTAAAACCTATTATTGTTTGCTTTCAGACCTGTGAGATTAAAGACAGGATTTTGCAACAACAGTAATGACCAGGAATGCAGTTGTCATTTGGGGAAAAGAGACTTTCTAGTGACCAGGACTACTTACCTGGCCAACAGATGGGTAAAACAGACAGGGTTAAAGTGGCATCTGATCTACCCTGCACTAGTGAGGATTTTTTTCCAGGGGTATCCTAGAATATTTATTATACCATGATCCCCCCAAAACGTGCACGCTGATTGGCCAGCGTGCCCATTGTAAATCGAGTTATACTAATGGAAAAAGGTCCGGTCGCCCGGACTTTTTTCCATTAGTATAACTCGTTTTTTAAACCCTGTCACGCTATGTTAAATGGGTTTAACATAGCGAGACAGCTTTAAAATAAGCAACGGAGATCTCCGTTGCTTATTTTAAAGCTGTCTCGCTATGTTAAACCCATTTAACATAGCGAGGCAGTGTTTAAAAGCAACGGAGAAAGCAAGATCTCCGTTGTTTTTATGTCTCGCTATGTTAAATGAGTTTAACATGGCGAGACAGTTTAAAATAAGCAACGGAGATGTCCGTTGCTTATTTTAAACTGTCTCGCTATGTTAAACTCATTTAACATAGCGAGACAAAAAGCAACGGAGATCTTGCTTTCTCCGCTGTTTTGCTCAACTCTGATGTACCGCAAAGCAAGCGCAGTACATCAGAACTGCCGGATGCCAGACATCTGCGGAAGGGCAGTAAACAGGCATTATACTATGCCATTATTTAAGAAAAGTAACAGTTTCTTTTCTTAAATAATGTCATATATAGCAATAACCACTTCTGGGTGTGGGTAATGCTAAATTTACCCACGGTTGGCTTTGTTTGGTCCCTCGGGCTTCGCCCTCGGGACCAAACCACGCCAACCGTGGGTAAATTTAGCATTACCCACACCCAGGCGTGGGTTATTGCTATAATAACTCAGTTGTGGCTTTGGCGGAATTACAAAAAAACAGCTAATTTTATCCAGTCAAAGGCATACAACAGAAAAAATGGTAAAAAACAGAACAGTAAGGAAAGGAGAACAATACAATGAATCAGATGCAAGAAAATGCCTCACTTTTTCTTTTGTTCTGAAGACAAAGCATGATGATTAAAAACTGGAAACATTAAGAAGGAAATCAAAGTGGAAGGAATCAAAGACATCACAAGTAAATTAAATAAGGGACTTTTGATTTTAGTGAGCAAGAGACTCTTGTAATTTGAATTGTATTCAGAACAGGCTGAACTAATTACATATTATTACTGTCAGTCCATTAAATTTCTCCAAGTCTTTGGGGTTCATAATACCATGACAGGAATGGACCCCATTCTTAAATCAAAGTATGATTAAAGTTTGTGAAATAAGTATTGTTTCAATCTTTCATATTAGCCAAAGGTGTTCTTTGTAGTACCCATAGTGTGCCCAGAATAGAGTCATCCTGCAATTCATATGGAGTTACATGTACCTGTAGCATATCTAAATATGACTGTAAAGTCTTTTTTTATGAGACCCATTGCACCTCCTACCACTGGAACTGTCAGGATATTCTTTTTAGACATTGCCCACATCTCTGCCTGCAAATCCTTGTATTTTATGACTTTGTGCCTCTCTGTATGTAACACACTCTAATCACTTGGTGTAGCAACTTCAATGATTAATGCTAACTTTGTCTTTTTTCATGGACTACTATATCTGGTTTTCTCACATCTATTTTTTTAACTGTTTGTAATGGGTGATCTCATGTGATATAAATGTCATAATTCTCTGCAATGATATGTGGCTCTTGTTTCCAATGCTTCTCAGGTTCTTCAATATTATCGCATAATCTCCAATGCAACAGTCTTGCCACATTATTATGCCGATCAGTATTCAGGGTCTCTGCCATTAGTATATCACACCCAGCAACAAGATGTGCTATGGTTTCCAACTCTGTTTTGCAAAAACCTGCATTTGTCTGTTTCGCCTACATGTCCAATGTACTTTGTAAACCAACATGTATGTAATCGTCTTTCCTGGGTGCTAATATTAACCTTTCATCTTTTGGTTTAAATCCACCTCTCCTTAACCATTCCTGCATTAGATCCTGATCGACATGAAGTTATTCCAGGAGATTTCTGTACTTGCAATTATATTTATGCCTTTTCCACATTTCTTGTGTTCTTATCTGATCATTTGCCTTATATTCATTCTTTTGTTTTTGACACATTCAGTTGCTGCCTGATTTTTGTCTCTTATGGTTTGATTTCCATTCCCACCTGGCACTATGTTTCTGCTAAACTAAACAATGAAGTCATCTTAGACTTGTTCTCTTCATTTTTTAAAACTTTCACTATGTTTGGATCTTGTGAGGTCAGCAGATATGCATGCAGTCCTATGACTGCAGATCTATACATATAATCAATTTTGAGAAGGTCCATACATCCTTCAGAATGGGGAATATATAATCTTGGTATACAGTGATTTTTATAAATCATATGATAACCTTGAAGCATTTTTCTTGTTTTCCTGTCCAACTGATCCAATACCTTTTTGGCCAAGTCAATCACACAAAAACTGTAAGTTAGAATAGGAAGAACTAATTGGTTTATAGCTTGGACTTTGTTCCTAGATGTCAAGGCTGTTTTCAGCATTAATGTTAGTCTTCTAAAATATTTCTATGTTTTGCTCACATTTGTTCATGCTTTATTGTTGACATTTCATCATTTCCCAAATATTTATATACACCCTCCTGCTCAAGTGCCTTTATATCACATTTCTGTCACAGACAGCTATTTTCTTGCTGCTGTAGCTTTCCCGCTTTAAAGGTTGCTTTTGCACATTTATCAAGACTAATATCTTATATTATATCATCTGAGAAAGTTTTGACCACTTGCAGCTGTGCTTTCAGTTTCCCATATGATGAAGTATACAGTTTTAAATTACCCACAAAAAGAAAATAAGAAATCTCTACACTTTGTTGTCTTCTGGAAATTAAATATCAACCATGACCTAATTTAAGTGGACAGCTTAACTGGCTAAGGGCAAGACAAAACAGTATCAGTGACAGAGTCACCCTGGAATTTCCCCCTTTGAATTTTTATCCCTGGGATAATAATTTGTCCTTCATCATGGCTTAGCCGCGAAGTGATCTGCTACTGTTTCATGGTCACTGTAACGTAATCGATCAATATACGGTTTATCTTATACATCTTTAAGCACAGTCTTATCGATGAATGTGGGATACTGTCAAATGCTTTTTTATAATCTATCCATTCCATACTTAAATTCTTTTCCTTTTTTACAATTCTCCATTATGACTTTATTTAACGATAAATGATCCTTTGTTCCATATGACTTTGTTTATTACCATTCTGTTCCATTGCCATGATTTCTTCTAAAAGACTAAAAGCTCCATCAGTATAAATTCCAGTATACAGTTTATACATTGTCAGAAGTCAAGTTATTGGAATGTAGTTTTTAGGATAGCTTGCAGGTTCACTCTTAAGGAGCATAATTTTTCCTGTTGTTAACCAGGCTGGTGTCTGTTCAGGGTGTACATAGTAGTAGTACTCACTCAGGACTAAATCTTCATGTAACAATGTTAATACTTTTAGCCAGAAGTTAGGTACTGCATCTAGGCCTGGTGTTTTAAAGTTAGGAGCATTTCTTAAGTTTATTTGAATTTCTCTGGCCATCCTATTTCATATCCTGTATATTTGAACTTCTCACTATTTACTGTACTGCTTCTATCCATTTAGTATATTTCTTATGTTCCACAGGGTCTTCATAGATATTTATCTAAAATGTGTTTATTTATTTTTTGGTGGTATTTATATTCCTTTGTTTTTCAATTCACAAACTATTTTGGATCGTCAATGAATTTCTTATCTTGTAACTCTTCCTTTATATTTATCTGCATATCTTCTAAGTTATTCTGCCTGTGCTGATAACTTTTATTATTTGCAATAGTGTATGATAGATCCTGATCTGTTTTAATACCGTATGTTACTTTTATCATGTCTATCTTTCTAAACATTTGTTGCTCTATCCCCTCTTGTATACTTCTTATAACAGTGATACTTATTTTAATTGCTTTTTCAATTTTCTTTATTTAAAGTTTCCATGGTGGTATTTGATTTCTTCCGTTCCTTTCCCTTAACGCTCTGCATTTTTGTGGTAAGAATATCTGTTATTAATTTAGCTGCACAGTAATAGATCCTATTAACTTCTGTTATACCCCATGAATTTCTGTTCATAGTTTTGATTACTAAGTTCATTTGTTTCATCAGACTTCTAACATTTTGGGTCTTATTGACTTTCTGTAATCTCAGTTTCCTGCTCGCTTCAGCTACATCCTGCATCATCCATTGCTCTTTCATGTGAGAACTCACTGGACTATCACTCTACAACATTGATTGTCTCAGGGTTGCCACCATTTCCTGTTCCTTCCCTTGCTGTGCATCTCCAACTGAACTGTTGTACTGGTTTCCTTCTGAAGGCCCAAAGGTATCTTCATGTGGTAAAAGATCAGATTCTTTCCATTCCACCTGTTTCTCCTTAATTTGGGGACTCACTTTTCCATCATGCTGTAATGTTACCAATGTTGGATTTTCTAGACTAAGTCCTTCACTTCACAGGTAATCCATGACTTCAGTTTCTATCTCTAACTTCTCCATTACTAATCCTCTTTTCTACTTTCCCCCTTTCTTTTCTTAATTTTTGTACTGTAAAATATTCCATATCCAGATACCTTTGCATGTATTTATCCTCAAATATCTTTAGTGCTGCTTTTTGTATTGATTAGTTCTGCTTTTTCCTTTGATAAATATTGCACCACATTAAATCTCCTTTTCTTTCCCATATTTCTTCTTCCGATGTCTCCCACTCCATCTGTTTCTCCTTACTTTGGTAACTCCTTGTTCCATCATAACTTCAGCTTCTATTTGTTTAACTTCTATTTACTAATCTTCTGTTCTACATTCCCCCTTTGAGATCTTATTTTTGTATTGTAAAATTTTCCGTATGTAGGAGCCTTGCCCATGTTTCTCTTCAACTATTTTTGGAACTGATTATTTTGTATTGATTAGTTTGACTTTCTCTGCTTCTTTCCCATGTAAATGTTTCCTTTTTAAACTTTTCAAAAATCTCTAGGATTTGTTCTTTATATTGTAACACTTCCTCAGTTATTTCTTTTTCCAGATGGTCTAAGGTTTCTTGGTCTGTATAATGTTTTTCAAGAATCTGTTGTATGAATGAATACAAATTTGCATTTGAAGCTTTTGACAGTTTTTTGTAAAATTATTTTTCTTTTCTCTAATTTCTCTCAATCTTTTTCAATATCCTCTATCCAGAAATTATGGCCTTCTTGCATAATAGAAGGAATACATCATTTCTTCCTTTCTTATCCTCGGTAGTCCACTCTATCATCTTTGTGGAGGGGGGGCATCCTCACCGGAGCCTGGCCTAACCTAACTGTAGGAATGTTTCCATGTCTTGAAGATTCAACACCATCAATTTTTTCAGTCCTGGCACTAGTACACCTACCAGGATTGGGCACTTTATTATCCTGGGACTTGTGCACCCAGCTGTTTTTTTTTTTTTTTTAACCTACTTCTGTTCATGATAATTGCTACAGTATATAAAATAGAGTCTCTATATTAGTGTCATTTTGGCGAGTCCAGCTCATGAAGGTGCTCACCAAGACTTGAAGATGAATTCAAATCCAGGAACACTACTCTCCTTTGCTTGCTGATTTTTACCATCTCTCCATCAGGACTGTCAGTCAGTCCGTGTATGGGGTGATTTATGTTGTGACAGTTTGATATTGTTAAGGGTTGGAGTAAGGACACAACAAATGTATTGGTGGTGGAGAACAGCTGAAATTTCTGGGAATGCAGTTGTACTCTTCAATGACAGATGTGATATGCAGGAATGTACTACTGCATATAGACTTATGAACTTAAAAGACAATGTGTAAAACATATTTAGTACTCAAAATTTTATATTAAAGGTTATCTCTTGTTTCAGAACATACTTTATGTTGAAATGTAATGGTTAAGGGATTGTGGGAGGTAGTGCAGTTAGAGGCATGAATTCTAAGTGTGAAAAAGTGGTGTAAAAGGGGATTGAAGATAGTTAATGAAGAGATGAAATCGGGGAGGGGGGTTGCACAAGGTCTGTTAGAATAGAGGGAAGGAAATATATATTGTCATCCTTGAAGAATATGATATATTGACTAAGGGTTGCATAAGGAGGAAAAAGAAAAGAAAAAGTTTAAAAACTTGGGAAAGAAGGTACAAGATAAGGTCACAGTAACTGAGAGAATGCAGAAAGGATATTCATTCGCATAGTTTCCAACATAATGTGAAGTGTTAGGAGTGAAAGGGGGCTGTAGTTTAAGAAACTGAATGTTAATGGCACGAATAACAATGTTAAAAGAGACAGACTACTTTGTTGTATTAAGACATTTAAGGTAGACATAATTACATTAGTTGAAACGCATGTAAATAAGGTGGAAAATTTAAAAAGTTACAAACAGCAGGATTTAAGTTATTCTCCACCTCTTTTTTTGGGGGGGTGTAGCATTGTTAACTAGGAAATATCTGGCACTGGATTTGCATGAGATTTTTGCAAATAAGTGAAGTACGATGAGAATAAAAAGGTGGATTCAAGGTGAGAAATTCACAGTAGTGGGGACTGTATTTACTTCCCAACTCATTTATACAGAAAATGAGAGAAATATTGCCAAAGATAAGTATGCGTCAAGATGGGGGTCACGGTAGTTATGGGGGACTGGAAGTGTATAGAGAGGAAGAATCAAGTCAACGATGGGCCTAGAGCTCAATGACTTTGCAAGGAGGGCTGTTTCTTAGTCCATTACCTTGGAACCAAGGGGTGGTATGGCAGATAGAGAAATGTGTGGGAAGTACAGACTACACATACCATTCTGACACATATAAAATCTGGTCAAGAGCAGATAAAATAATGGTTAATTCATAAAATATACCAAATGTGGGGAGTGTAGAGATTGACCTGATATTGTTCTCAGACCATACCATAGTGAAGGCAGATCTATGTGCTCCAAAAAAAGTAAGACTTGAAGGACATTAGAGATTTCTGGTATTTATGCTGCATAATTCTAAAATTAAGATATGGCTATCAAATAATATGAAGGAGTCATTTAGCAGTATTCAAGATTGTGTGGGAGAGAGAGGTGGAAAACTAAAGAATGAATTTAGATGATAATGAAGCACATAGAAAAGGTAACAGGAACTAGAGAGAAGAATAAGGAACTGAGAAAAGAACTGGTGGTACTACAACAAAAGGTTGCAGTAAATGACAGGATGAGAATACAAGAGATTAATCAAAAAATTGCTAGAGGAAATGAAAGCAAAGTGTGGACATTAGCAACTGTACTTCAATATAAACACAAGTGCACATAAGATATTAGCAGTTAGATATAAACAGCAAAGGTTAGAGAGAGAAAGAGACAGAAGATGGTGAGGGTGCATGGTCACATTGATTAATCTTCCCAGAGTAGGGTGCAAAAACATGAAAAGACTTAGGGAGAGAGGACGAGGGAATGAACAGCAGAGGCATAGGAAAAGATGGCAGCAAATAAGTCAATGGGCAGAGATAGGATACCATAGAAGTATGGGTGTTAGGTAAAGATGAGACAGTTGATATTTGACACAATCTCCTTAAAAGGGTACTGAGAAAGGATCACCCTCCTATGTCATGGAAATAAATTGTTATTTCAGTTATATATAAGGAGGGGAAGAATCCAGGTCTAGCTTCCTCATATAGACCCATTTCGGCATTGAACCATGACTAAAATTTTTATTAGCAATCTTAGTGAACAGAGTCACACTTATTTTGCCTAGGATGATTCATGGGGATCAGTATGGGTTTGTAAGTGGGAAGGAGAATAGCAGTTGATTTCATTAGAACATCAATGATTATTCAAGGGGTGGAGAAGAGAGGAAATGAACAGGTGATGATGTCCTTTGATGCTAAAATGGGTTCTGATAGGGTCTTATGGAAGTATTTATTTGTATTGCTATAAAGATGATGTTTTCTAGGAAATCTTTTAGCAGTATTGCATAACTTATAACAGGGGCAGAAGTGAGGCTGAAAATCGGGGCTAGGTGATCAAAAGGATTTCAGCATGAAAGGGGTACTAGGCATCCTTACTATTTGCACTGTATATTAAACCTTTAGCAGTAAGGATAGGAACTTATCATATAAGAGGTTTTGATTGCTATAAGTAAACAGAGAAAAATAACAATGTGGAAGATATGCTGATAACATTTGGGGATTACAAGATTTAGCACTATTTTGGCAGATATTAAAGGAATTTGGAAAAAAATCAGGATATAAAGTAAATAAGGGCAGAATACTGCAAGAGGAGACAGTCAGGACTGACCAGTCAATCAGGTTTGTGAAAACACTTAACACTTAGGGATATGGTTAAGGGGTACAGTGAAAAAGAATCAAGAAATAAAACCTATTTAGTGGAATGGGGAAATCTAAGAAAGTTTTGTCAAGGTGGGACAAGTTACCATTGGACTTGGTTCAGGTCTTACAACTTTATGTATTACCCTTCTATATATCCAGGACAAATCTTCTGGGACATACCTCATGGACAGGTACTGAAACAATGGAAGCAGGCAATGTAACAATTTTTATGGACTGGGAGGAAAGACAGAGTGAATTGGGAAGTGATAACAATGCCAAAGGATAAAGGGGGAGGGGTTGGGAGTTCCAGATCCCAGCCCATATTTATAAGCTGCACAATGGGCGTTAATGGTGAGACCAGTGTTTGAGCAATATTGTCTGAAATGGAAACGATTATTTGGAAAGTACAAGGCCAGGAAGGATTAGAGGAGAATGTGATAATGAGATTGTTGAAAGGGAGACAAAGCAGATGGGAAACTAGAATACTGGAAGAGAAGAAGGGTTATTATAAGGATTTTTGGAATGAAGGGGAATGAGGAATGGATATCAGAAGTATGTCAAATTGGAAGCACCTGAGGGATAGGGAGAATCAGACAAGAGTGGAGATGGAAGAGAGACCACAATAATGTCAGATACTGGAATTATTTACTGCTGGTTACAAGGCCAAAGACATGGCCTGAGGTGAAAGCGGAATATGATTTGGAGAGATCAGAATGGAATTTTTTGGGGTGCACTGCCAAAGCTAAAGTGGTGTAGTTCAAAAGTACAGGAAATTCCTCACGTAATTAAAATAATGACAGATGCAAGCGATGGAAAGAGTGCAAATAAGGGCCTATTATCTACGATGTTTAAGATAATAACAAATGAAAGGACCTGGATTGTAAGGAAATTGAAGAAAATATGAAAGGAATATTTAAACACAAATTTGAGACCAAAGATATGGGGGAGAACAGTACAATTATCCAGATATGCTACAAAATATTTACTCGGAAGTGTTTGTTTAAATATTTTTACTTTCCGGATTGGCTACAGAAGATGTTCCACAATACCTTGAGTGAAAGCTGAAGATGTACAGAGGGCCAAAGGAGATGTGGGTTCATATCTTTTGAGGGTGTGAGAAAGTAAAAGACTAAGGAAAGATTACAGGATTTAATAGAGGAAATCTTAGGGTTCTATATGTCAATAAATGTGCAGATATATTTCTTAGGCTAGTCAGAAGAAATACCACAGGGAGATCAAAAACCTATCTGGATAATAAATAAATCTCCAGTACAAATTTTCATACTCATTCAGAAGGCACCAGAGCCATAAATAGAGAAGTGCAGCATTTCTGCTCTACAGTAACAAAGTTGCACCTTGCTCTAACTTCAAAAGCGGTCAGATGATACATTGTACTTCCCTGCATTTGTGTACAAGAGTGATGGTTTAATAAATGTTTCTTGTTTAAAAATAAAAGGCCAGAAAATGAATAATTTATGTAATGTTGTTTAGGTTATATGATATATAGCAATATACAGGAAGTATAAATAGAAGTTATGTCCTTACCATAACGTTCCATGTGGAGTGTTCATCTCGCCTTTGTTCTTACACATGGGTTCGGAGCCGATCCTCGGCTCCGTGTCGGCCGCTTGCAAGCTCTGCATCGAGAAGAAGCTCGAGATCACCTAATACCCACAATCACCCTCTGCCTTTACCTCAGATCTAGTTTGCAAGCAAACCAGCCATAGAGAGCACACACACATACCAAAAATTACATAATGAAGGATCATCTATATACATATATATATATATATACACAAGTGTATCATACAATACAACTATTGCAACTGCAGAAGGAGAATACTCCAGACCAGGCACCAAATCGAACGTTCTTCCTAAGGGTGGGAAGGGTGGGAGTGTAAGAACAAAGGCGAGATGAACACTCCACATGGAACGTTATGGTAAGGACATAACTTCTATATGTGAGAGTGTTCAATCTCGCCTTTGTTCTTACACATGGGTAGCGTCCCTAGCTCCATGATCCTGAGGAACCCACGGGAGAACGTTCTTGAGCACAGTGGAACCAAAGGTTGCCCTATCCCTAGAAACCCTGTCCACTTTGTAATGAGAGATAAATGTATGTGGTTTAGCCCAAGTAGCAGCCGCACAAATCGTGTCTAATGGTAAGCGAGCTGCGTGAGCTAAGGATGTAGACACTGATCTCGTAGAATGTCCTTTAGGTTTGACCGATAAGGTTTGATTGGAAGCCTCATAAACGTATGTGATACAATCAGTTAGCCATTTGGAAAGAGTTCGTTTCGTAACTGCTACACCCTTCCTGCTGTCAGCAAAGGCTACAAACAGTTGATCAGATTTCCTGTGATCTTTTGTTCTATCCAAATAAAACCTGAGTTGTCTATGGACATCCAATTTGTGCAACATATACTCTAATTTATTAGAGTGATTTTTGAAGAAGGTGGGTAATTCAATGGACTGATTAATATTATTAGTAGAGCAAACTTTGGGGAGAAAGGATGGATTAGTGCGAAGGGATACTCTGTCAGAGTGGAAAATTAAATAAGGGTGTTTAATAGAAAGAGCCTGAAGCTCAGACACTTGCCTAGCGGATGTAATGGCCACCAGGAATAGAGTTTTCCACGATAAAAATTTCAATGGGCAAACTGAGGCTGGTTCAAAGGGGGGCAACATCAATTTAGAAAGTAAAAGGTTCAGATTCCACGGTGATGTAGGAATTCTAACTGGTGGTCTGATATGAAAAGACCCTTTTAAAAAAGCTTTACAAAGTCTGTGAGCCATAATAGGCGCACCACATTCTTCCACATGAAAGTTAGAAATGGCAGCCAATTGCACTCTTAAAGTAGCAGGAGAAGCTCCTTCATGAAACAATTCTGTCAAAAACTCCAAGATCTTGTTCAACGGAGCTATAACAGGGTCCAAATGATGTGAATTAGCCCAGAAGATGAAACGTTTCCATTTACTGGTGTAGGTTTTTGTAGTGGAAGCTTTATGAGAAGCCACGAAAATATTCTGAACCGCCGGTGTAAGGGAATCAGACCTGGCTAGAAAGGGAAGCGGAGCAGCCAAGCTGCTAGATGGAGTGACTCGAGAGATGGGTGAGGAACTCCTGACGAGTGAGTCAGTAGATCTGGCTCTGGGTCCAGCATCCAAGGTCCCCGAATGCAGTGATGCAAGAGAAAGGGGAACCAAATTTGATGAGGCCAGAATGGGGCAATGAGGATTATCGTCCTCTGAAGGTTGTTGGCTTTCTGCAGAAACTTTGCAATCAGGGGAAATGGAGGAAAAGCATACAGGAGACCCGGGGGCCAATCGTGCACCAGCGCGTCCCTGGGGACTTCCCCTGGAGGGGGTAATAGGGCAAAGTAGCTCCTGCATTTGGCGTTCATTGGAGACGCAAACAGATCGCAGGAAGACTGGCCCCACTTGCGAAATATCATGTTCGCAATTGACTGTTTGAGGGACCACTCATGAGGCAACAGTATTGCTCTGCTCAGCCTGTCGGCTATGACGTTGGATGACCCCGGGATGTGCGTTGCGATCAGAAAGTGACCCGTGGACTCCGCCCATTGCCAAATTCTCATGGCCTCTCTGCATAGTTGATAAGACCTGGTTCCCCCTTGCTTGTTTATGTACCAGACTACGGACATGTTGTCTGTCTGAACTGCAATAGTCCCTAGAGGAAGAAGGGGAGCAAAGTGTTGCAACGCTAAAAACACTGCCCTCAACTCCAGAACATTGATGTGCAGATTGTACTCCAGATTGGTCCATTCGCCTTGGACGGTCTGTCCCTGAAAGATGCCCCCCCCACCCTATCAGGGAAGCGTCCGTGGTTATCGTCGCTGACGGTGTGGGTAGCACAAATGGTCTTCCGCTGGAAAGGTTGCAAGTCTGAAGCCACCAAGTTAGGTGTGATTTGCATGTGTTTGTTATCAGAATTTCATGTGTCAGAGGTAGCTGTTGGAACGACCATTGTGCAAACAGCAGCCATTGTAGGACTCTCATGTGCAGTCTTCCCAATGGTATCGCAATGAGAGAAGCTGCCATGAGACCCAAGACCTTTAGAACCAGCTTTGCCGGGGATTTTTTGGACGACAGAAGGAGAGAAATGTTGTTTTGAAGTGCGACTATCCTTTCTGTAGGAAGCCTTAGAATCAAATGATGCGTATCTAATACCGCTCCTATGAATAAGATATGCTGTGATGGCTGTAGTAAGGATTTTTCGAAATTTACGGAAATTCCGAGGTGAATACAAAGTTGTAGGGTGTAATCCCTGGCCTGTATCAGTTGACGCCGGGTGGTGGCAGACAGGAGCCAGTCGTCCAGATACGGAAACACCTGGAATCCTAGGCGCCTCAGATGAGACGCTACCACTGCCATGCATTTGGTGAAAACCCTGGGGGCTGAGGTCAGACCAAAGGGCAGGGCTCGAAACTGGTAGTGACTGGCTCCCAGCCGGAAGCGCAAATGATCCCTGGATGCCCTGGCCATTTTGATGTGGTAGTATGCGTCCTTCAGATCTATTGAGCACATCCAGTTGTCCTTCTGTAGGAATGGAAGGATCGATTGAAGCGTGACCATTCGGAACTTTTCCTTCTTGACAAAGGTGTTGAGGTTGCTTAGGTCCAGAATCGGCCTCCAGTCCCCTGTCTTCTTTGGAACTAAAAAGAACCTTGAGTAAGTCCCGAATCCTACTTGGTCCGCTGGGACTGGTTGGATGATTCTTTTTTCTAGCAGCTTCGAAATTTCTATAGCTGCTGGGTCTCGCAGATGGGGCGGTACATCTGGGAGTTTTTTCTTTGGAATGGGGGTGGATAGGAATGGTATTTTGTAACCTCTGGTAACAACGCTTTTTACCCAGTTGTCTGTAGTAAAGTTTTGCCAGGCCTGAGGGTATAAAGCTAAGCGACCCCCGACTGCCTCCAGAGCAGGACAGTCAGGCCTCCTCTCAGGAGTGCTGG
The DNA here is from genome assembly GCF_019279795.1 of Protopterus annectens. Classification (NCBI taxonomy): domain Eukaryota; kingdom Metazoa; phylum Chordata; order Ceratodontiformes; family Protopteridae; genus Protopterus; species Protopterus annectens. Next base: position 359,577,096 of record NC_056751.1, read on the forward strand.
AAAGGTTTTCCAGGGGGGGTATCCCTGTCACCTTGGTTTTGCGGACCCCCTCTGCCCCGTCCTCTGCCTCTAGAGGGGGCATCACCCTGTGTGCCTGGGAAAGATCCTTGGGGTTTTCGAAACCACATTTTCCCACCACGTTGCCCTTTGGGGTATGGTCTGGAAGGGGTGGAAAAACAGACTCCGACAGCAGATAGTCTTTCCCTCCTGTTCACACCGGGTAAGGGTCTCCTTTACTTTAGGGCCAAAAAGTGTGGCACCATCAAATGGGGCGTTAGTAAAGGAAGACTTGAAGGCTTCCGCAAATGAACATAAGCGCATCCAGGATTGCCTACGAAGAGCAATCGCTGAAGCCGCTGCCCTACTCGATCCTTCGGCTGCGTATGATATCAGCCTCACGGATGAGTTAACAATGGATGTAAGGGTATTTAGATGTGCTGAAACTTTCTCTGAGACCGCAGCATCTGTAGTACCCTGGAGGGTATCTCCCAACTCTTTGACTAGATCCCTCTGTAAGCATGTAAAATGGGTCAAGTAGTTCAGGGACCGCATAGAAAAAGCCGCTGAACTAAAAATGCGCTTCCCGTATCTGTCCATAGTCCTAGAATCTCTGTTAGGCGGATGGACAGATGAGGAAGATTCCGACATCTCCTTTTTCGTGGCCGCTGCCACCACCATAGCGTCCACTGGAACTCCTTTAGTGAGGTAAGCCTTGTCTTGGGGTGCAGTGATGTACTTATTAGGCTTCCTAGGGACCAGTTCCACCATGTCAGGTGTCTCCCACGCCCTTCGAGCAATCAATTCCATTAACTCATCGAAGGGCGGAGTGACCCAGGAGGAGGAAGGGCGAGCACCAAATGCCTTCAGCAAAACTGACTCATCCTCAGAAGGGGGGAGGGACTGCCAATCACTTCTCTGCTTCAGGATCTCCAAGATGTCAGAAAAGGAGACATCTTCTGAAGGTGACTTTGGGGACCCTTCTGACTCATCCAAGTCAGTATCGGATGTTAAAGATTCTTGTGGAGAATCTAAGTGTCTCCTCTTAAACAATCTTTTCCTAGGGACCTCTTCGGGGGGAGCATCCGAAGAAGCCTCCGAGGAAGAGGGGGCACCCTCCAGGGGTGGCTGAGACACCGGTGCTCGCCGCTTGGATGTGGCCGTTGGTGCAGAGGAAGATAACGGTCCTTTATGGGGAGGAGAGGCTGCTTCTACTGATGTGGTTGTCTGGGTAGACAACACCTTCCTCATGAGATAGAAGGCCCCCGGGTCCCGAGTCGAGGAGTCTCCCGGTTCCGAAGAAATGGGAAGAATCCCCGAGACAGGCACCGAAGGTATCGACCCCGAGGACGGAGCCGAATCGATCCGCGCCGAGGCCCCGAGAGGAAGAGTCGGAACTGAAACATCGGTTCGACTCTCGGCCCCGGAACCAAGGACGGATCGTCGGCTCCGAGACTCCAGTACCGGATCCGACGGAGTCGAGGTGAAAGGAGCAGACCGAGAAAAGGACGGTTCTGGCACCGAGGGCTCCACAATCAGTAGATCAACCTCTTCCGGCTCCAAAGACTGGACAGGTCTCGGAGGAGGAAGGGATGGAGATAATGGGAGGCCTTCAAGTTTCGACACCAATTGGGTGGAAACCGAGATAAGTTTGGACAGGGCCGAATGTTCCAATAACTTCTGCACCACACGGTCCACATCGATATCGGAGAGCTTAGAAGAACGGGTCGAAGGAACCGAAGACGGAGCCGACCTCAATAGTGTCGAGGGAGGGAGCTCCATCACCGGTTCCAAGACTCGAGGCTCGGAAACTGCCAACAGTTGAACACTCAGCCCCGAAGTCTGTGGAACCGGTGATCTAACTTTAGTCGAAGAGCTCGGAGCCGATGACTTGGGCTCCGACGTCTTCGATTCCTTCGAGGACTTGGATGCCTGGTCAGAAGCATCCAGAGCCTCCTGAAAGGAAGGTTTTAATAAACCCCTGTCCATTAGTTTCCTGCGCCTATCTGTCATGACCCTCCCACTGAAAGAATGACAAATAGAGCAGTCTTCTTGCAGATGGAGAGGGCCAAGACAGTAGACACAGGAACTATGATTGTCAGTTACTGACATTTTTTGCCCACATTGGCAACGCTTGAACCCTGATTTGGCCTTTTCAGACAGTAGAAAAATAGTCAAATCCAGTAAAAAGTCAAGTCCAGTAAAATTGTCAAATCCAGTAGTGAAAGTCAATCCGGTTGTCAAATCCAATAAGGGGTGGTAGGCCCCGAAGAGAACTCTAACTAAGTTTTATAACTTAAAGGTACCGAGATTCCCTTATACCTTACCACACTCACACAAAATATCACTAAACAGCTTATAACACTAAAGTACCAAGAAAAAATACAAGAATAAAATTCTAAATCTTATCTCAGGTGCTCGAGCTCGACCCAGTGATGCGAACGCTGCAGCGGCAAACTAGATCTGAGGTAAAGGCAGAGGGGGATTGTGGATATTAGGTGATCACGAGCTTCTTCTCGATACAGAGCTTGCAAGCGGCCGACACGGAGCCGAGGATCGGCTCCGAACCCATGTGTAAGAACAAAGGCGAGATTGAACACTCTCACATTGTTTGTTAATGTTAATTTGTTAATACAGTTTGATTACTTTTGTATAAATGTAAATGTCTAACCTTAACCCTACCACTTTCTTAAATATATTCGCACAAATGAACTGGCAAATCCTAAATACCCTTCCCCTTGACAAAGCCTTAGACTACTTCAACTCCATTTTCCTTGACACACTAAACTCTCTAGCCCCCCTAAGATATAAAATAATAAAAACGAACTCAGACCCATGGATATCTAAACAGACAAAATAAGTTATGCACCAAACGGACAAACTTTGGAAGCTCCACCAAAAAAATAAACTGCCCAATACTCTACATCAATATAAACAGCTCCATAACCTTACTAAACAGCTAATCACCAAAGACAAAAAATTCTACTATATCAAGATTCAGTCCAACAATAACAAAAACCCAAAGGAATTCTAGAAATCAATAAACTCACTTCTCCATCCTGGCACTAAGAATAATCCCTGTCCCGACCCTAGTAAATCCGACCTGGAACTAGGCTCTGAATTCAACTCTTTTTTTCATAGAAACCATTTCTGACCTTACCAAATCTTTTCCTAACTTTAACCCAAATGCCCTTCACACCACCCCTCAAACTCACCAACTCTCCACTTCTGTTCGAGCTCAGACCCGTCTCCACTAAGTCTATAAAAAAACTCCTATCCAAACTTAAGCAATGCTCCACTGCTCCTGACAATATTCCCTCCTCCTACCTAAAATATGCTGCAGATGGTATTGCTCTCCCAATCAGCATCATTATAAACAGATCCATAAATTAATCTTATGTCCCCAAACTCTGGTGCTCAGCCTATATCCTCCGTCTCCACAAAGGAGGCAAAAATACCAGTGTCTTTCACTTCCGCCCTATTGCTTTGCTCTCTCCAATCTCCAAAATACTCGAAAAGTGCATCCACACCCAACTTATGCCATTTCTGACCGAAAACAATCTGCTCACATACACACAGCATGGCTTCCACCCAGACCACAGCACTATAACTGCTCTTCTCTCTTTCCTTGACACTGTCAATCAAGCCTGAGATTCAGGACACCTAGTTTCTATGGTTTTACTAGATCTGTCTAAGGCATTTGACACTATCTCCCATAATCACTTACTCTGTCATCTCACAAACCTTCACCTCTCTCCAAAAACTTTATTCTGGTTCTCCAGTTATCTATCAGACAGATCTCAAGCTGTCAAATGGAAGACCTCAATCTCCACCTCCTTACCTATCCCAACTGGTGTACCACAGGGATCTATCCTTGGACCCATGCTTTCCAACATCTTCATAAATAACTTTCACACAGCAATTTCTGATGCCAAAATCATTCAATATGCAAATGATTCAACCTTCATCTGCTCCGCCACTAACATCTCTGAATTTCTGACCAAAACCCAAACTGCATTCTCCACAACAGGAAACTGGATGTGCCAAAACCACCTCTCCCTCAATGCAAATAAATCTAAAATTATACTATTCCCCCCTCTAAGACCTATTCTTACAATAAAAATGAATTCAAAGTCCTTAGCCAAACCAACCCATCTATAGAAGTGGTCCCTTCCGCAAAACTCATAGGCATAACTGTTGATGAACACCTCAAGTTCGACATCCATATACAACAAAATATTAAAAAAAAAAAACACCAAAAGCTAGGGATGTTGTGTAGGAATAATCGCTTTCTCTCCAATTCCACTAGGCATACTCTGGCCTCTACTTATCTCCTTCCTTCCATACTATATGATGCTCCACTCCTAACTAACCTGTCCTCCTCTACTACCTCCAAACTAGAAAAGTGCTACAACAAAATCTCTAAATTTGCTACTAATTCCAAAAATTCCATCCACCACTGCCTCACCCTTCAATCCTTAAACTGGCTTGAACTTCCAAACCACCTCTACTACCTGCAACTCTCCATGGCACATAGACTTGTACTTCAACCTACAAAATGCCCTGCTCTGACTAATATCCTTCCCCCCTATATTCCTAACAGAACCCTCAGATCTGAGCACCAGAATCTAATCACTATCCACAAACCTAAACATCCTGCCGGCCAACTGCTACTCTTCTATGCTCTAGGCAAACAATGGAATTTCCTTCCTTCCTTTCTAAGAACTAAACTTAACTCTGTAAACTTCAAAAGCCAACTCTTCAAACACTTGCCCACCAAATGGAAATGGACCTGCCTCCATCCTACTTAATCCTTGCTAAGTCTATATCCTAAAGGTCCTTTCCTCTGGTACTTAATCTCTCTGCAATCTCCCTAAGTCATATACCTATGAGCTTATACAAACTCCTTATAACTCCTTTACTCTCTCACTAAACCCACTTTACAATTCCTAGAGCTATGCTCACACGACTCATATTTGTAAACAATGTAAATATTGTGAATAGTTCCCTACTTCAAATGTGTGTATGTAAAGCAAGCATATTCAAAATTCCTCACTATTTGCAACTGTCTTTCACACCCAATGCTTAAGTGCCCTTGCTTTAATGAAACTGTAAAACCCTTTACTTCTCTCTCAATGAACTTTAACTATGCTTGTTGAAAATGATGAATTGTAACTGCTGTAAACAATGTTATCTTGTATACTCCTGCATTTATTGTAACTGAATTTGTATAATGCAGTCTCGGAGCTTTTCTACCCAGGCCTCCACTGAAAACGGGTCATGCTGGCCCAGTGGACTTCCCCAGTAATCAAACAGAAAATAAATAAAATAAATGGCAATCAACAAAATTGTTTTCCAAGTCTAAAACTTTAGATCACAGGATGATGCAGGTTCGGGGGGGGGGGATCAAATGTGATAACACATAGTTTAAGTCCCATGGTGCTTGAGGAGTCTTAATGGGTGGTCTTAATAAAATAGTGCCCTTCAGAAAAGATTTCCATCGTCTGTGAGACATCAGATTTGGGCCTGATTTACTTATATGAAAATTAGATATTGCTGCTAACTGAACTCGAATAGTGGCTGCAGCTGCATCTTCATGGAATAGCTTTGTCAAAAATTCAAGAATGGACACTATAGATGCAGAAAAAGGATCAATTTGGTTATTTAATGGCCAGGAAGAAAATCTTTTCCATTTGCTCATATATAATTTCCTTGTTGAAGCCTTATGAGACAACATCAAGTTTTGTTTCACAGATGAGGATGGATTAGGGAGCCTGGCTAAGTTTGGAATCGGAGCAGCCAAGCTGTCAATTTGAGGGTTTGAAGAGGGGGATGGAGCATCCCTGATGCACAAGTCAGAAGGTCTGTGAATGGGTCGTGAACCCATGGCTCCTCCTGGAGAAGAGGCAAAAGGAAGGGGAACCAGATTTGACAAGGCCAGTATGGAGCAACGAGTATTAAGTTCTTTTCCAATGAGCTTGCTTTCTGAAGAAATTTGGGTATCAACGGGAAGGAGTATGAGAGACCCAAGGGCCAATCATGTACAAGTGCATCCCTTGATGACTCCCCTGGAGGGGGGTTTAGGGGAAAAAAGCTGGTGCATTTGGAATTCTTGGATGAGGCAAAAAAAAAAGATGCCGCAAGGTTGGCCCCATTTATGGAAAATCATCTCTGCTACTTCCTGTTTTAGGGACCACTTGTGAAGTATCAAAATCGCTCTGCTGAATTTGCTATCACACTGGATTTCCTTGGGATGTGCACTGATATCAAAAAGTGTTGGGAGGAGGTCGCCCACTGCCATACTCTCAGGACCTCTCAGCATAGGGTTTAGGACATGGTTCCTCCTTGTTTGCTTATGTACCAAACAACTGACATGTCGGTTTGTACTGCAACAGTTCCCAACGTAAGAGAGTCTTAAAATGCATGCAACGCTAAAAGCTCTCATCTCCAGGACACTGATGTGCAAATGGGCCTCATGATCCTGCCAGGTGCCTTGGACTGTTCTTCCCAGATAATGCCCCCACCCCACCCTATCTGGGAAGCGTCCATGGCTATTGTGGCTAATGGATGTGGAAGAACAAAGGGTCGACCTGATGTCACTTGAGTGGAGCGAAGGTCCTTCTTTCTAGATTTCGTTATTGAAATTTGGTGGGATATGGGAAGCTGTTGTAGGGACCACTGAGTGAACAGCGGCCACTGTAGACTCATGTGCAGGCGTGCTAATGGAACTAAGTTTATTGCTGCTGCCATGGTCCCCAAGACTTTGAGCACTGTTCTTGCCTGTACTTTTCTCCTGGAAAGAAGGTTTAAGACCCGATGTTGAAGTACTTGGACTCTTTCTGGGGGAAGTTTTGCCCTCATTTGTGTTTTACTTAGATCTGCTCTTATAAAAATGATACTCTGAGATGGCAACAAGGCAGATTTTTCATAATTTATCGTGATTCCTAGATGACAGCAGAGATGTAATGTGGTGTCCCTTGCTTTTTCTAGTAGATGCTTGGTGGTGGAGGTTAGGAGCCAGTCGTCTAGATACAGAAACACTTTGAATCCTAGACATCTCAAGCGAGTTGTGTCTACTGCCATACACTTGGTGAACACTCTGGGGGCTGCAGTGAGACCAAAGGGCAAAGCCGAAACTGGTAGTGACTGGCCCCCAGCAAAAGCATGGATGACTCTTGGATGGCCTGTCCATTTTTATGTGGTAGCATGCATCCTGAAGGTCTATAGAGCACATACTTTTCCCAGAAAAGGGAATAATGACTGCAGTGTTACCAATCGGAACTTTGTTTTTCTTACCAAATTGTTTAATCTGCTGAGATCCAGCATGGGTCTCCAGTCCCCTGTTCTCTTTGGCACTAAAAAGAACCTTGAGTAAGTTCCAGATCCTATTTGGTCTGCAGGGACTGTTTGGATGACTCTTTTGTCTAGCAACTTTTGAATTTCTAGAGCTGCCTGTTCCCTTTGACTGGGTGGAACATCCGGGATGTTTTTATATTTGGGACGGGGAAGGAAAAGGGTATAGATTAGCCTCTGGATACGACACTTTGAACCCATTTGTCTTTTGTTATCTCTAGCCAGGCTTCTGGGTATAAAGATAAGTGACCCCTGACTACCTCCAGGAGCACTGAAAGGGCTTACCACAGAATGACTCCCTGTCACCCTGATTTTTCGGACCCCCTCTGCTGCGTGGATGATGTCTTCCATTACTGCTTCTCCCTCTGCACCCGGTGGAAGAATCACCACGTGTGCCTTGAAAAGCTCTCTGGGATTTTGGAACCACATCTTTCCTCCCTTTTGACCTTTTGGGTAAGGTCCAGAAGGTAGAGAAAAATGGACTCCTATGGCAGAGAGTTTTTTCTTCTTGCTCACACCTGGTTAGTATGTCCTTGATCTTTGGCCCGAACAAGGACGAGCCATCGAAGGGGGCATTAACAAAGGAAAATTTAAAGGGTTACACAAAGTCACACAAGAGCATCAAGGAAAGTCTCCTTAGGAAAATTCCTGAACCTGCTGCTCTACTCGCTCCATCTGCTGCATAACAAATGAGCCTCATGGAGGTATTAACCACAGAGTTTAATGTGGAGAGCTGAGAGGAAACTCTGTCTGCTACTCCTGCAGCTACTGAACCTTAGAGAGCAACTCTTAGCTCCTTCAGATCACTTTATAGCCTAGTAAAGTGCATCAGATAAATCAGCGATCTGAGTGCAAAGGTTGCTGAAGAGAATGTGCGCTTTCCGTTTCTGTCCATCATTCAAGACTCCTTGTTCGGCAGATGGACAGATGAGGATGCTTCAGAAAGTTCCTTTTTGGTGGCTCCCGCTGCCACCACCATAGCATCTACTGGAACACCCTTGGTAAGGAAATCTTTGTCAGACGGTGCAGTAATAAATTTGTTTTGCCTCCATGGAACAGGTTCCACTGCATCTGGAGACTCCACGCCTTTCCACTAATTCCATGAGCTCATCAAAAGGTAGAGACACCCAAGTGGCAGAAGGGTGAGACCCAAAGGCTTTCAGGTATATAGACTCCTCCTCAGAATGGATGATGAACTTCCAGCCACCTCTCTACTTAAGAATTTCCAAGACGTCTGCAAAGGAGACATCCTCAGAGGGCAACCGTGGGGAGCCTTCTGACTAACTGAGGTTTGTATCGGAAGTGACTTGACTCCTCTGGGGAGTCTAAATGCTTCCTCTTGCAAAGTCTCTTATGAGGGACCGCTTCAGAAGGGTATTTTTAAAAGGTTTTGGAAGACAGGGGTTCACACAATGGGGCATCCTGAGGCCCAGGGTCTCCATGTGTCTGTGGAAGGTGTGGTGCTGAGACAGATGCCAGTGCTTTAGGGTGAAGAATGTCAAGACCCAAGAGTGGAGCTGTCTGTGAAGACAGTACTCTCCTCAACACCTCAAAAGCCCCCCATTCCTGATCAGAGGAAACCTCTGACTCTGTAGAACCAGAAGGCATCCTCAGAACCAAGAGGGTTGGCCTCGAGGCAGATGTAGGAGCCGAGCTCGCCCGCACAGAAGCCCTGAGAGGCAAGTTCAAATCCGACAAATATCTGATTCGACATTTCTCCCTGGACCTAACTGGAGAGTGTCGGCTGCTAGTTTCCTTGAGTTCAGATGGAATCGAGGATGTCAGAGCAGACGGTGGGCCGGAAGATCCCGGGACAGGTCTTGGCACTGACGGTTCCACTACAATCGGTTCCAGGCATTCCGGCTCTGAGGTCTCAAGTCGACTTGGAGGAGGAATCGATATTAAAGGCAAAGTCTTGGTCGGCTCTGAATCCCTCTGGGTTGGAGCCAAAAACAGTTTGGCCAGCACTGTGTCCTTAAAAGTCTGCGCACCACCCGATCCACATCATCATCGGAAAGCCTCCTGGAGGACCGAGGGGAGGGAGCAGGAGATCTGACTGGTTGCAGTAGAGAAGATCTTAAAATAGGAGAAACCAGCTCCAATTCTGGGGACTGGGCTCCATAATTCAAACTCCATCGGCACTGACACAACAGGAAGAAACAACCTTAACAATTAAAGCAGAAAAAGGGGAAGGGGTGGCAGTTGTCTAACTTAAATAAAGCTGCCTAGTGATCAGGGAAAAAAAGAAACAAAGATAGCCCTCATGGCCAATGGCAGCCCTCTAACTTAAAGGAGCTGACAATTTACTGTTAGCTGCCTGTCGGGTGCCAGGATCCGCCACATAACACAAGCACTCAGGTCACTCCAGAACAAGTACAAATATGACTCTGTCATTGTCCATGTTGGTGTGAATGACCTGCGCCATACCTCCCTGGACTACATGAAAAGAGACATGGAGGAGCTCTCTTGATCACATAGCCCAGGCCGGTATGACCCTGACCCTGAGTAGTATCCTGCCCTCACCAAGAATGATACCACGGTATAGAGAAAAAATTATCAATTTCAACAACTGGCTAAACTTCTGGTGTCATTCAAATGGGATCCAGTGACTGTCAGCCTGGGTGACATGCTCGACAAGCCCCTTAAATATGGAAGATGTAATAAGACATCTGGGGACCCAAGTAGATAGTAACCTCTCCTTTGATAATCACATTGCCAAAGTGGTTAGAAAATCCTTCTATGTGGCCCACCTAATCACAAAAGGGTTTGCATCGAGCTCGAAAGAGGTCATTGGGCCCCTCTATGCATCACTCATCAGACCCATCATAGAGTACAATGCCCCATTTGGGATGTACCTTACAAGACACCTGCAACAACTGGAAAGACCACAGAAGCACCTCACCAAGAGAATCACTGGCCTCAAGCAGATGCCCTATGCAGCTCGACTTGAAGAAACTCCGGCTGTACTCAGTTGCATACCGCCTACTCAGAGGTGATCTCTGCCTGACATACAAGGCCATGTCCAACCCAGAATTGATGGACATGCTCCACCTAAAAAAAACCATATCCCCTCGAGCCACATGCTCCAGGGATCTAAACCTCACCACAACAATAAATAGGATGTGCTGGAGGGATAGATTCCTGTCCCAGAGACTTCCTATGCTCTGGAACAAGATTCCAATCTACATTAGGCAGAGCTCCTCGCTAACCCTCTTCAAGAGGAACCTTGACGAGTGGATGGGAAACAGAAAGTTTACCCCAGGGATCACTTCAATGGCTCTGCTGGACAGAGGCACAGGGAACTAATCTAAGGGGGTGGCGAAAGCCAATACATTCTGGCTAGGCTTATAAATGCCTTCGGGCAGATAGCCTAGTACCTACCTATGAACCTAAGTTAGAACAGGAAAAAAATATGAGTCAATAATTCACTTAAACCCTCAAATTTTAAGCAAACTTGTATATTAATAAAATATAGCATAAAATAGCAAAAGGAAGCCCTCTAACTAAAAATGGACTTCAAAAGAGAAAATTTAATCCAGGATAGGGAATGGGAACAAAGGCCTAGCAGTAAAACGATGGCCAGAAGCAAAAAGCACAACGAACACTCTAAACTAACTAAATATATAATAAAACACTAATCGCTACGTTTATAAACAAGCAAAGAACACAACATTCTAATAATGAATAAAGAAGTTTTCCTACTTAGCCAGAGCCAATATGGAAGTACCTGATCTGTTTAGTGATAAACGAGATCTTGGGAGACTTACGAGAGCGTGATGGGATAGGGGTTTCATCCACGAGCTAGTGTAAGACCTCGATTTTTTGTATTCAGTCGAGACTGTACCGAGGATTGGTTCTGAACCCAACCAGTGAAGAATAAAGGTGAGATAAGACAACATCACATCAATTGTTTCTCAACCTAGATGCATCAGACTTTACCTGGGGACCTGTGTCCAATAGGGTAAATATCCAGGGCCTTTGGAACAAACAAAGCAATTTAAACCACATAAATGTCAAAGAAATGGTGGCTGTAATAAATGCTCCCAAATCTAGTAGCCATCTTTGGACTCCCAGTTAGCAACACAGACACCATCACAGTTATGTGGAAAATAAATAAAGACAGGCAACCAAGATTTTACTCCCTTTGCAAACTAGCTGTAGTGGCAAGGGAACTAGCAATTCAGAACAATCTGTCCCTCCAAGCTACCTACATTCTGTCATATAAAATATTATTGCAGAAAAGTTGAGTAGACTCAGGACAGAGCCCCACAAATAGAAGTTGCACCGAGGAGTCTTCAAGGAATTGATCCCTCAAGTAAATATGTTTGCCTCCAGCACAATGGACCATTGAATATGCTCTAAGCACTTAGTTAATTCCAACCCCATTCTTTCTAATAAGGATGGGAACATTACTGATAGGTGTGGGAAAAAGTGTATACTTCTGCAACTTTGAATTTCTGAATTTTAAATTGTTAGGCTGATATGTTAAAGTTTATTCTGACATATGTGAATAAGGAATGTTTTATCTACAGTTTCTTCCTGTGAAGAAAAATCTGCTTTAAATAACTTTTTTTTCTAGTGCACAGGTCACTACTCATTATTTGCAGTGTGCATTTGACTCTCTTGATACTTCTTCCAGGGCTATGGCCACTGGTATAGTTTTAAGAAGGTTTGCTTGGCTGCATTCTCAAAACCTTCCAGGTTATATTAAAAATGAGACTTTAAATTCTCCCTTGGATAGAGATTTAGCATTTGGCCTCTCTGCTGCAGAGGTGATCAAAAAGTGTGATTAAAGGGGCAAGCTGATCCAGATAATTTCCAAGATGTTTCAGACCTCCTTTTCCAAATTGCCCAATGGATTTTCTTTTTCCTTATCCATTTTCATCAAAAGCAGAATAAATAGTCTCAACAGAATTTAGGTAAACAGATATTTAAGAAGCTGCAAGGAAGTTCAAAAATGAAGTCTCAAACCACCCAAAACCAAGTATACTCCAACAAGTCCCCCTCCCACCCTGGCCCTCTTTCTCTTCCAGAAAGTCTGAATCTCCATTTTTCTCCCTGACAACATAATGTTTCAGACAAATGGGTTCCGAATATCATTCATCAGGATTACATATGGCAGTGGGAGGAAATTCCTCCTTTCCACGGGTTCATTCCTCATCCTGCAGATCAGACTGTTTTGATTCCACCTGTTCTTCACCCCATTCTGTCCCATGGAGTGAAAGAACCAGTTCCTCTCTCCTGGGTGGGGAAGGGGTTTTATTCAAGGATGTTCCTAGTCCCAAAGAAAAAAATGCTTGGAGACCAGTTCTGGATCTTTCTTTCCTTCCTAAATGTTTGTGATAGTGCCCAAATTCAAAATGATGTCACTTTACAACCTGTTGCCTCTTCTTCCTCTTTCAAGTTTCCTGGTAACACTAAACTTAAAAGATGCTTATCATCACATTCCTATTCATCCAGATGTCAAGCATTTCTTAAGGTTTTGTGTGCCTGGATCACATTATCAGTTCTCTGCCTTACCCTCTGGACTATCCACTGGACCAAGTGTGTTTACAAGGTGCCTAGCTCCAGTTATAGCTCATTGCAGGCTACAGGGTATCTACATCCTTCCTTATTTAGATGACTTGCTAATCTGTACAGAGTCTTTCTCAAAATGTTAGGAATATCTCTCTTGGGTGAGAGATTTCTTGCACAAGACGGGATTCCAAGAGAACATTCAAAAGTCTTTCTTGACTCCTGACACAGGATTGTGTTCCTGGGATGCCTACTAGACACCTCAGTTCAAAGTGCTCTTCTTCCCCAGGAAAAATATATCTTTACTTAGCTCTCTTTCTAACTTTTTCCACTCAGACTTCAGTCACTGCAAAGGAATACTTCTGGATTTTGATTCTCCTGATACCCCTGGCAAGACTCCACATGGGAAAGATACAGTGATATCTGAACTCTCTTTGGTCCCAGCATCAACACCCTTTATCTTTTCAGATCCCAGTATTAGTGATGGTTAGAGGAGAAATCACTTGTAGAAGACAACAGATATCCTTAAATCAAGGTCTCCCCCATTCTCCCTCCCTGCTCCTAAGATGTCAGTCACCATAGATGATTCAGACTTTGTTTGGGGAGCAGTTTCAAGAGAGATAAAAGTGCAAGGTATGTGGGACACCAAATACAGATGCAAGTGCATAAATTTCAAGGTGATGCTTTCCCTGATCAAGGCACTCAGTTCTCTGTGAACTATCTTTGGTCCCTGAAACTTCTTCAAGTGGTTATAGATAATACTACAATGATGTGGTACATCAACAAGCAAGGGGGGAACCAAGCTGTACCCCCTTTACAAACTAGCCATGTTAGCTTGGAATATAGCTTCACAGGACAATCTCACTCTACAGGCATCCTGGATTCCGTCAGTGCAAAATTTTGTTGCAGATAAACTGAGCAGGACCACAGCAGACCCTCAGGAACGGAAACTAGATCTGGAGGTCTTCCATACTAGATCTGTGGGGAGTTCCTCAAGTAGACCTCTTTGTCTCCTGTTTGAACAATCAACTGTCAAAATTCTGTTGTAGGACTTCACGCAAGAAGGCCTGGAAGACAGATGCCTTTTCTTTTCTTTTAACAGGAATGTTCCTATATGCCTCTCCACCTTTCCCACCAATATCCAGGGTATTTCTGAAGATTCAGAAAGAATCCCCCAAGATCATTGTGGTGACTCCCTTCTGGCCCAGGAAAAAGTGGTTCTCCCTTCTTTTGGAAATGGCCAGGGATAATTACCACAAGCTTCCTCACAAAATGCATCTAGTCACACAAGAACAGGGATGTTTGATACACCTTGATATTGATCATCTTCACTTGACTGTCTGGATGATAGCATCTTAATTCTTTTTAGGTACCTGTTTCCTGAGGACATGCAGCAGGTACTAATGGAGTCAAGAAAGCTTGCTACTAAAAAATCATATATTAGCAAATGGAAAATGTTTTCTAGTTGGTGCAAACAGAATAGCCAGCACTCATTCAGGGTTAGTTGTTCTGTGGTTTTACAATATTTGTGTGAGCTACTATCCAGTGGCCTTTCTTATTCCTCTGTCAAGGTTCATTTATTGGCCATTTCAGCATGTCTACCCATGGATCGTCCTCTTTCAAGGCAGTCACATGTCAAAATATTCTTGAAAAGAGTTTTGCACAAGAGGCCTCCAGGTATTACCAGTGGCCACAAGTTGGTATCTTAATTTTATGTTACAGAAACTAACAGTTGCTCCATTTGAACCAGCTAATCTGGTTGACTTGATGTTCTTAACATGGAATTTTTATTGATTGCTTTGACCTCTGCAAGAAGGGCATCTGATTTGCAAGCACTTATGGTGAGTCAACCCTACCTATTTTCCACAGTGACAGGGTTTCTTTGAGAACTAATCCTTTTATGCCTAAAGTGGTATCCAAGTTTACTTAAAGTCTCCCTGTTTTCTTTCCTGAGTCTAAAAGTGAAGGAGAAAGGATACTGCATACTTTGGTTATCCACAGACAGCTCTGGTACCATCTTGACTTCGGATCAATTGTTCATTTCTTGTAAAGGTAAAAAGTAGGGACAACTGGTGTCAAAACAGACCATTTTCAAATGGTTGCCCAAGGCTATTAACTTATCACCATGATAAATCTATTCCAGGCAGGGTCAAGGCCCATTCTACAAGGACCTTGTCTTCTTTTATGGCTTTTAGAAAGAGATGGAGTCTAGAAATGTTCTAGAAGCTGCTACTTGGTCCTTTGTGCATACTTTTACAAAGCACTATAAACTGGATTCCTTCTGCAGGTCTAGATCATGCTTTGCTAGGACTATTCTCCAGGGGCTCCTAGACCCTTCTCCTTTCACCTCCCAAATACAGATAACAATGATAATCTACCCATAGAGCTAAAGCTACTGCAGCACTGATCAGTATGAAGAACACAGTATAGCTGTGAAAGTTAAACCTCCCATAACAGTAGATGCTTGAATGACCACTGCTGCAGTAGCCACTCCCTTCTTCTATCCCCTTGTTTTTTTTTTTTTTATGCCTGGTTGTAGTCATTTATTTTTTGTTATTCCTAGCCTTGTCCTTTTAGGGCTCAGCCTCCCTCTCTGCTGTTAGGAAAGCTCTGAAGGGCTTTGCGCCCATACTTGTCTTTTAGTCAGCTCATCTCGAGCTGCTTGACAGTTTGGGTGTATGAATGTGCCTTGAAGCTTTGGAAGCTGGCCAACTGTTATATCATTGGCAGGATATAACCCATATAGTTCGGGCTACTGCAGCAGTGATCATTCGAACATTTACTGTTACGGTAAGTTCAACTTACACAACTGTAATTTTCCAGTGTTGCAAGAGATATTAACCATATATCTCCTAAATTATAACAGGCTTTGATGTTTGACTTGACTGCTTCCAAAAACTATTTCTTTATTTTAGGAATTTATATGCTATTGTGTCTGTGTACAAATTTCTTTAATGACCCAATCTTTCCAATGTCACTCTCATTCAGTCCAGACATAACTGACAATTTCTCAGTGATGTACTTTATAGCTACCAAAGATCTATATCAGAACAGTAACTGTCAATGCAGTTAAGACTCTACTCATCAAACTATGGAACTCAGACCAAAATATGTAACATCCTATAGCATAAAAAGGTTGAGTAAGTTGCTGCAGTACCTGCTATTATTTAAAGGTATTTAACATGGGCAGAAAGACATGCTGTCATCGCCCTTCACAAGGAAAGAAAATGCTAAGACTGTCCTTTAGTTACCAAAAAAAAAAACATTGCTTTTTCTACATTTTAAAAGCACTAGGATTTTGTCTTCACTAGTAAATGCTTAAGGCTAGTGTGTTACTTTGAATATAGGAGGCTGTGTATGATATTGTAGCAATACCAAAGATTACACGTCTTAACTAAACATCACTGACAAAAAAATCTTTGTATGTCCACATTTAACCTAAGTAACTTATTTTTAATCAATTTTTATACGCTCTTAAAACTGTAAAAAGAAAAGATAACACTTCAATCTTTTTTAATTTCTCCAAATCTTTTGGGTTTCTAATACCACGGTGGGAATGGATCCCATTACTAAGTCAAAGCATGATTAAAGTTCTTGAAATTAGTATTGTTTCACTCTTTGATGTCAGCCAAAAGTGCTCTTCACACCACCTGCAATGTGCCCAGTAATGACTCCTTCTGTAGTTTGTACGGGGTTACATGCATTGGTAACATATCTAAATATGATTGTAGATTCTTTTTTATAAGACCCGTTGCTCCTACTACTATTGGAACTGTCTGGGTATCTTTCTTCCACATTGCTCTCATTTCTGCCAGCAAATCCTGATATTTTATGACTTTGCGCCTCTCTTTACTCAGGACACTGTAGTCAGTGGGTGTAGTGATTTCAATGATCAAAGCTACTTTTGTCTTCTTTTCTTGGACTATTATAACCAGTTTTCTAGCATCTATCTTTGGAACTGCTGGCAATGGGTGATCCCATGTGACATAGACTTTATCATTTTCTGTGATGCTTTGTGCCTCATGCTTCCAGTGTTTTTCAGCCACTTCAATACCATAATGTTTGCACAATCCCCAGTGCAACAGTCTTGTCACATTATTATGCCTTTCAGTATACAGTCCTTCTGTCATTAGTATGTCACAACCAGCAATGAGGTGTGCGACTGTTTCCAATTTGTTTTTTCAAAACCTATATTTGTCTGTTTCTCCCACATGTTCAATGGACTTTGTAAACCAATGTGTACATAGCCCACTATCTTGGGCCACCAGTATTAACTTTTCATCTCTTGGTTTGAATTCACCTCTCCTCAACCATTCTTGCATTTGTTCCTGATCAACACGAGGTTCTTCCAGAAGATTTTTATACTTGTAACTATATTTATGCATTTTCCACATTTCTTGCCTTCTCATCTGGTCCCTCACCTTATATTCTTTCTTTTGTTTTTTGGCACATTCAGTTGCCACCTGATTTTTATCTACTTCTGGTTTGATTTCCATTCCTGCTTGACGCTGATATGCTTCTGCTAGACTGAGCACAGAAGTCATCTTAGATTTATTCTTCTCATGTTTCAAAACTTTCACTATGTTTGGGTCTTCTGAGGTCAGAAAACATGTGTGGAGTCCCATGATTGCAGATCTATACATGTAATCAATTTCAAGGAGGCCCATCCCTCCCTTCAGAATGGGGGGGGTATATAATCTTGGTATACATTGATTTTTATAAACCATTTGGTAAGCATGAAGCATCCTTCTTGTTTTCCTATCTAATCTATCAGTTGAGAACAGCACCAGGTTATGTGTGAGATTCTTATTGACAATTGACAACATTAATTCCAGAGTAGCTGAACTGTAGAGTGTTTGGTCAAAGTAGCTAGCTGTAATTCATTGAATGATTCATTCATTCATTCATTCATATTTGTTAATTGTTTTGGTTCAGCTAAACAAATGACCCCTTATGATTGCTGAAAAAGGACAAAAGTACACAAATAGAGTACAACTACTAGAACAGAATGTTCCATATGTAGAAAATAAACAAGACTATGCAAACATGTAGATATAAGGCAGTACTGACGTATAAAGTATGTTCATTAGTAAATAGTGATAGAAACAGAAGATATTCAACAACTGCATTGCTCACTGCTGTCTATATTTGTTATAAGTAGGTTAGTGTCTGATGTAAAGATAGGAGACAAGGAGAAAAGGAAGTTGCATAATACAAAAATAGGATATAAGAAAAAGGTGGTACTTAGCACTAAACTCGAATGAGACAAAAGAGATAATTGTCCCTTGCAATTTTTCCTGTAGTCCACATTCTCCCCTCACCATCCAAGGAGAAACAGTGGAAAGAGTTACAAGCACAAAGTTTCTGGGAGTGCAAATTGATGAGGACTTGCTTTGCAACAGCAATACAAATGCCATAGTAAAGAAAGCACACCAGAGATTACAGTTTTTAAGAAGGCTGAGGAGAGAGAATTCTCATTAACTTCCACAGAGGTTCTAAAGAAAGCATCCTGACGAACAACCTCACAGTATGGTATGGAAGCTGCTCTACCTCTGAGTGCAAATCCCTCCAGAGAGTGGGTGAAGATAGCCGAGAGGATCATCAAGACTACCTTACCACCTATCCATGACTTGTACTAATCCAGATGTCTCAGTAGGGCCAGAGGAATAAATAAAGACCGCACTTACCTTGCTTACAGACTGTTCCTGCATCTATTATCCGGAAAGTGCTTCCGAAACATATGTTGCAGAACTACGAAATTCAAGAACAGCTTCTTCCCTAATGTCATCAGGCTGATGAACTCTAGTAACAACTACGCTCCATGATGGCCATCTAGGTCAGTAGAAACTGTAAAAGCTCGTCTCAAATTGTGCATTACTCTAGTTACCAGCCTCATCTAATACTTAGTGCAATATTCACCATGACTAACTTATAGGTCATTTAGGGCAGTAGCAATATAGTAAAATATCTCCATTCAGTGCAATACATGTTGCAAATTCATAAATTAACCATAGTGCAATACTCTAATGGTCACTGTGCAATACTCAACTGTCTCTTTCTGTGCAATGATCAATACAATGTCTTAACCAAGTACGTGTGCAATACTAAGTCTCATGTAAGTAAGTGTTCACTGTGAAAAGTGTTAAAATGTATTTCTAATTATGTACAGTATTAGTCTGTCTACCTGCCTGCCCATGATGTAACAGCTAGGTGTTGTGTGTGTAAATGTCTGTGAAAATAGTCGATATGTTGTTTGCACATTGAGTCTGACGACACAGAATTTCTTTCAGTTTTTGGACTTATTTGATTTCTGAATGACAATAAAAGTTTACTTTGATTTTGATTTTGACTTTACACCTGGTCAAAAAGGGAGTCACCAAAGATATCTTTGGTGTGTCCTTCTGAATCTTTAGAAAACCTTCATTATTAGATGAAAGGGTGGAAAAGCATGCAGAAACATTCCAGTGTATGAGAATTAAAAGTCATCTTTCTTCTAAACCTACTGCTGGGTCAGGTTTGAGAGTACTGCATAAAAATGTAAAAGACTGAAGAATTTTATACATCCTATCTGCCTTTTTAGGGACAGCTGGCTGACTATCAAGAAAACTGCAGGCAATAAGACACATATCCTCTAAACCAGACAGGAAGAATGGGTGTAGGTTCAGGAAAATTCTTCTCTAACAACTCGTAGTATTTTTTGAGAGACTGAAAAACCTCTGTGTTTGGAACAACCTAGCAACAATCTCAAAAAAAGAGAAACCCCCACAGTGAGAATCAAAAGAGAGCTGCCCAAGTACGGATCAGAAATCTAAGGACAAAACTTTGAATCCATCCCTGCATCTTCCTGTTCAGATTCAGAATCCTGACTCTCTTCAGAAAAGGAGGCATCCCTCTTTCTTTTACCGGAGACTACTCTACAAAAAGATGAACAGCCTGAATCAAACCCTAAGCCTGCGCCAGTAAACTACTCCTATCCAAAGAAATTTGAGGAGAAGTAGATACATGCTTGGTTTTCTGTTTCTTTTTGACAGGAGAAATGGGGCCAACCATGTTAGTAATGGCAGCCGCTGCATCCACAGGAATGGGCACAGCATTCTGATGCACAGAGAGACCTTCCCTGTTCCCTCTCCCAGGACTGACAAGAGTGGTTTTCCATTGCCCACTGATGGGATCCCAACAGACATAGAGGACATGATTAACCCTCGGTCCATAGTGCCTGTAGGTGCTACACCAGAGGGATCTGGGGTAAAAGATAAGTGGTCTGAGGTAAAACAAATGGCCACAGCACAGTCACATACCTGCAACTGAGGCAAACTGCTAGCCTGCAGTGGTGGCAAAGGCTGTTTGCTTATTTTTTTCTTTATGTGGTAGGAAGAAGGACTAGCCTTGTGAGTGACAATCTGTTCCATGGTCAAGCCAAAAATGGTGCCTCTATCCATGGGAAAACAAACAAGAATCTCTGTAAAACTACCAGCCCATAAAAGTTACTTTTTTGACAGTAAAAACACTTTCAAACACTATGGCAGCTCCACAACTGTAAAATAAACAATTTCTCCACAGAAAGCAGTTTACCAGTTAGCTAACATTAATTTTAAACTGAGAGAAATGTGATTGTTCTGTTTCAAAATATGTTGCATTCTTGAGACACAATCCATTAAAACACAACACTCCTAGCTACAAAATAGCTTTCCTAAACAGGAAAGTAATAAAACATCAGTAAAAAATAAGAAAATGGACTTTTTTTCCCTAAAAGCAACTTATCTAAGCCAAATGTCAATCTTCAAAAGCCTCAGAGGAGCATACTCTTTGCTGGCAGTAAAGTCTGATGGGCTTTGCTCACAAACTTGTCTTTTAGTCAAGTTCAGCTTGAGCTGCTTGATAGTTTGGGTGCATGGAAGGTGCTCTGAAACTTTGGAAGCTGGTTGGCTGTTCTATCTGTGATGCCCCTGTACTGGCCCAGTAATCAAAGAGCCTCAATTCTCACCACTAACACCAGTGAAGGACATACACATTGGGAGGATGACAAGTGTATAGACAGAAAAGTACAATTTCCCTTAAGAGCACAAATAGATCACAGTCAGTCTGGGGCTGGTTTCTCCATCTTTCTCCAGATCCCCATTAAGATTCTCCACTGGCACAGCTGTAGGGTTAAGCTATCAGCTGAGTGCCCAAGCTAAGACCTCCAGCACTCTCTCTGTCCAACCAGTGCTTCATGTCCCTGGCCAAGTAGCTGAAACACACACACTTTGAGATTTGACTGATATACAAACATGCACCACACACACACACACACACACACACACACACACACACACACACACACACACACACACACACACACACACACACACCTGGGAAAGGCTGGCACAGGTTTACTAGCTATACCCCTTCTGCCCGGACTATAAGGTAGTACCAGCCACCATTACGTATCAGCTACTATAAAGGCCCTTACAAAGGGTGACCAATCCTGCTGTGTAATGTTATTATTATCCAAATGGCAAGTGGGACCAAGATTTTCAAGGCTATTGGAGTGGCCTATACAATGTCACCATATGCAAGTACACTAGGAGCTTAAATGTATCTAAACAAACAAGCCACAATTAAAATGTTTAATTATACAATGACCCCCCCCATTAATATCCCAAAACGTGCATGCTGATTGGCCAGTGCGCCAGTTGTAAATCCCACAATATACCAACAGAAAAAAGTCCGGTTGCCTGGACTTTTTTCCATTGGTGTGTTCAAAACCTTTTTTTTTTAAATAAATAAAAAATAAATAAATAAATAAATAAAAAAAAAGAAAAGAAAAAACGGAGCAACAGAGACTTTCTTTTCTCCGTTGCTTCTGTTTCAAAGCACTGATGTACTAGGTATGCATAGGAACACATGTCCCATATGCATGCACAGTAAATCAACACAAGGAAGCTGTATACCACCACCGGCGGAAGAACAGTACTGTGCCATTGTACAAAGACATTATTTAAGAAAAGTAAATATTTTTTTTCTTAAATAATGTCATTGTATAATAGCAATAACCGACTCTGTGGTTGTGGTATATTGAAATTTACCCATGGTTTGCTTTATTTAATCACTCGGGCTTCACCCTCGTGATTAAATCACACCAACCATGGGTAAATCTTCAATATACCACACCACATCGTCGGTTATTGCTTAATTATACAATTACCTCTCATTAATATTCCAAAACGTGCTCAATGATTGGCCAGCATGCCTGTTGTAAATCCCACAATATACCAACGGAAAAAGGTCCGGTTGCCTGGACTTTTTTCCATTGGTGTGTTCAAAACCCCCCCTTTTTTTTTTAAATAAATAAAAAAAAGAAAAGAAAAAACGGAGCAACGGAGACTTTCTTTTCTCTGTTGCTTCCGTTTCAAAGCATTGCTGTACTGGGTATGCATCAGAACACAAGTCCCATATGCATGCACAGTACATCAACACAAGGAAGCAGTATACCACCACCAGCGGAAGAACAGTAATGCGCCGTTATACAAAGACATTATTTAACAAAAGTAACTATTTTTTTCTTAAATAATGTCATTGTATAATAGCAATAACCAACTCTGTGGTTGTGGTATATTGAAATTTACCCACGGTTGGCTTTATTTAATCACTCGGGCTTCACCCTTGTGAGTAAACCACGCCAACCGTGGGTAAATATTCAATATACCATACCACATCGGTTACTGCTTAAATATTTAATAATAAAAGAACAAGCCAATACTCAGTCAACACTAACTACAGAGTTCAGCATCACAGGAAATATTTTAAAACAACATTGCAGGACAGTCTCAAATAAATACAGAAAACATCTAAACTAATATTACTATATTCTTATCTATCTCTAAAAGAAATTACTTTTCGCTAGTTACTTACTATTAGCAAGGCAGAAGTGCTGAAGATGGATGTTTCCAGGTCCAAAGACAAATACAAAATGCAGAGTCTATAGAGAGTTCCCAAATTAATATCAAAACATTACTGCTGGGTTAGCCTAAATGACATCACTCTGTCACCTGCCTTCCATTCTCAGGCTAACAGAAACTTAACAAAATTTTAGCATCTCTGTGTGAGAAGTACATATCTCTCAGATGTTTGCCTAGAACTGGAAGTCATAAAATAGCTAAACACTTTTACATATTAAACCTAGCAATTATTTCTGTTCCAAAACAATAGGAAAACCTCCAGCTCCAGACATTGTGTCTTCTTGCTGCACTGAGACTAACTTTTTTATAGCACATTGTAAAGCACTTAATTTCAACTTATTTTCTTAAAGTTTTTCTGCTATTAAAACACACACTTGCACTATATGTTTCTGCTCTTTTCCAGGAGGGTACACCGTGGTTATATTCCTGAAGGTCAGTACATAACATACAGTTCTCTTACATTTGTAGGACAAGCATATGAATTATATTAATATTCACAAATGACATATAATTATTTACAAAATTCCAGCTACCTAGGCTGGCAGCATCACAACCCCCCCCCCCCCAAAAAAAAACTCAAGCTAGTTTTTAAAGTGCCCCTTGGAAAACGTTGCTCGAGATGGTTCAGCTTATCTGCGAATACCTCACCCCATGCCCTGTCTTGAGATTCCAGCTGCCTTGCATTGCTGACCTCAGTACCGTGCTGCACTGTCCCATCATATACCTGCAACCCTAGGCTCCACCATAGTAATTTGGGATTTTCCTGGCTGACTCCATGTAGCCATAAATCCCCCCTCAGACTCTTCCTGCCTTGTACTGCAAATAATTAGCACAAGGGCCTCCCAGTCATGGTAAGGTTTCATCATGTTAACATGTACAATTTGTGCCCCTGCCTAGTAGTTCTACCATGTAGTTAACATCGTTGACCTTCCCTACCAATTTGCTGCCAGCAGCTTGTAGTGTCTGACAGGAATAAGAACCATTACCTGCTGCCCTAGAGCATACTCCCTAGCTTGAGCATTCCTGTCATATCAGACCTTTTTCTGCTGTTTGACTTCTGTCAGGTTCTCTTGGGCCAAGCCCATGAGTTCCCTGAGCCTTGGCCAGAGGTTTAGGACATATGCCACAACAGACTCCTTGTGGAATTCACACTCACCCTCCCACTCATCTCAAATCAAATCTAGAGGTCCCCCTCACTGGGGTCTATATTACCACATCAAAAAAGCTGTTAATTGAATGGCTTTAGAACCGAAAATGCAGATAAAAGAACTGTGTATTGTGAGATTGTGGTACAGTGAAGATCGGAAAATTTGCCCTTTCCTCACTGTAGTGCGATTTTGGAGTCAGTACATATAATTAGTGGGGGGGGGGTGAGTGGCACAGCCCTCCCATAAAACTGAGTTCTATTAAGTGCATTGTTGGTTATAAAGCCATTCGATTAACGGGCTTTTTCGATGTGGTAATATAGACCCCCTCACACTATGACCATACAGCAACTCAAAGGGTGAAAAACCTGTGGATTCCTGGGGCACCTTTCTGTAAGAAAACAACAGATGGGGCAAGTATTTGTCCTACTCTCTCTTGAACTGGTCTGCTAATGCCCATAGCATGTTCTTGAGTGTAGAGTTTAACCTCTCATCAAGACCATTAGTCTGGGGATGGTAGGGGGTGGTCTCTAGGTGCTTCACCCCACAGTACTTCCGCAGATAAGCCAGCAGGTCTGACATGAAATTGGCACCTGTATCAGTCAGTATTTCTTTTGGGAAACCTACTCTGCTGAAAATCTCTAACAAAGCATTTGCCACCTTTTCTTTCTCAATAGAGGACAAAGCCACTGCCTCAGGGTATTTGGTATAATCTACTACCACTAGGATACACTTTTTCCCTGTGGAACTTGGGGTACGCAGAGGGCCCACAATATCCATAGCTACCCTCGGAAATGGCTCCTCAGTCACAGGCAAAGGTATCAAAGGAGCTTTCACCTTGCCTCCTGCCTTGCCTACCTTTTTGCACTGTTCACACGTCCTGCAGTATCCTGTTACATCTCTGGAAATCCCAGGCCAATAAAAGTTCAACATAATATATCTCTTTGTATGTTTATGCCCATATGACCTGCAAAGGGAATATCATGGGCTACGGCTAGAAGTGCCAGACAGGTCACTACCAACTGTTGTATTCCCTCACCCTCTGGCCCTCCCTCAGGGGTCCACTTTCTATACAGTATACCCATTTGTCCCAGTAAATAGATTCCCCCTTCTTTTGAGAATCAGGTGCCTCACTAGCTACCTCCCTCAGGCCTTGTAATGTAGGGTCTGAGAGCTAAGACTGTCTCAACTCTCCCTTTGTAACCCAAGAGGTGAAAATATCCTGGGCCTGGTACTAACCAACATAAGTAGCCACTATAGCACCCCCTACAGTGTCATCTTCCTTGGTAAGATCCAACCATAAAGCAATCACTTTTGAAGTCACCATCTCCCCTGACCCCCCCCCCCCTTTGCCAGGGTTGAACAAAAAAAAACTTTCCCAAAGCTGATTACAACCTCCTCAGAGCAAGTATAAGAAGCTTTACAGCCACCATCCCTTCAGCTGAATCAAGCACTAATGTCCAAGTCTACACCAAAAATCTGTATGAGCACCTATATAGCTACATGGACTCAGCAATACCTGACAAGACCAAATCATTTTCCTCAAGGAAGAGTAAACATGTCTGGTGGACAGCAGCAATAAACAGAATCTATAACAAAAGGAAATAATTGCTGTCCAGGATAAAGAAGGAGGAGGTGACAAGTTGGAAGCAATCTCCTTTGTCTGAACAAGCAAATAAGGTCACTGCTGAAATCCTCTAAAGCTAACTTTGAGTCCAAATTGGCCACATCTACTAAGAACAATCACATGGTCTTCTTCGCATACATCCGCAATCTCAAAGGTAACTCCCAAATCTGCTCTGAACTGGTGGTCAAGAATACCACATACACAAACACAATAGATATGCCAGCCTGCTGGCAGATAGGTTTGGTGAAATCTGCATCCCCCTGTCCCCCCCATCAATAAACCAGGATATCCCCAGCACCTGCCCCCTCCCCTCGTCACTAGGGAGCAGGTTATTAATGCCCTCTCAAAGCAAAAAAAAATACAGTCTCCATGGGACCAGACAACATCCGTGGCTGTGTCCTACATGAACTTAGGGAAGAGCTCTCAGCATCATTAGGCACCCTATTCAACCAAAGCCTGTGCACCGGCTTTGTCCTAGCAGAATGGAAGACAGTCACTGTCATCCCTCTGCACAGAGGTAGAGCATTCACCGACCCAGGCAGTTATAGGCCAATCAACCTAACTGGCCTAATCTGCAAGGCCATGGAATGCATTATCATGGACCTTATAAACAAGGACATTGGCAACCTCCAAATGCTTGATCTCGCACAGTATGATTTGGTCAAAGGGAGATTGTGTCTGTCAAACTTGGTCGACTTCTTCGAAACAGTCATCAAAACCATGGATGAGGGCAATACAGTGCACATTGCCTACCTTGACCTCGTCAAAGCTTTCGACACTATTCCCCACTCGGGCATAATAGATAAACTCTCCTATATTGACATCAACCCCATATGTTACCAGATAGGTGGCTAATTGGCTCACTGAAACAATCCACTCAGTCAAAATATGGGAAGCCACCTCTAGTAGTAGACCCATAACAAGCGTCGTACCACAAGGATCGGTCTTGGGGCCTCTATTGTTTGGAATAAACTTTCCTGAGGGGCAAGCCAAAACAAGTGGTCTGTAGCTGACCAAGTTTGAAGATAACTGCAAGCTGGGCACTGTCATAAATTCCCCTAGTGATGTGAACATCCTCCAACAGGGCCTTAACCAAACTAATGACTGGTGCTAGAAGCAAGGCCTCAAACTGAATGCCAAGAAAAGCATCATTATCCCCTTTGGGGAAAATGGTGTCCCCACAGATTATCACATTAATAACAACATACTAAGCATGCAATCAGTTGTGAAGGACTTGGACACCCAGGTTGATAGCAACCTGACTTTTTGACCACCGTGTTTCCTCCATTATATGGCAGGCTTTCTACATGGCCCACCTCATAAGTAAGGGTATTTCATCCAGGAACAAGGAGGTCATAACATCCCTGTACTCCTCCCTTATCAGACCCATTATCAAGTAAAATGTGCACCCTTCGGCATGTACCTTGCCAAGCAGATGCAGCAGCATGCCGAAGCAGATGCAGCAGTTGGAGAGACCACAGAGGTTCCTGACCAGGAAAATCCAGGGTCTCAAACACCTATCCTATACAGATAGGCTAAAAGCCCTGTCCCTCTACTCAGTGCTGCACAGACTGCTCAGAGATGACCTGTGTCTGGCATACAAGGCTGTTTCAGACTCAGCCTTGATGGAGTTGCTGCATATCAATAAGCCAAACTTCACTCACGCAACCCGCATGCAAGGTCTCAACCTGGTCTGTGATATTAATAGAACTTGTTGGCGGGATAGATTTGTTTCCCAATGACTCCTCCATCTGTGGAATAGACTTCCTCACCATGTCAAGCTGAGTACCTCACTAGCCCTCTTTAAGAAGGACCTGGATGACTGGATGGAAAACAGAAAATATACCCCTGGGATCCCACCTGTGTCATTGCTGCACAGGGAAAACAGGTGCTGACTTTGTGGGAACATGGGTGAAATTCTTGGCTAGGCTTATAAGGGCCTCCGGGCCAATAACCTAGTATTGTCCTATGAACCTATGAACTTTCCCAGCTCCCCTTTCACAGGAAGTCTGGTATCCTCTGACAGAGGTGCCTCACTGTCAACCTGGGTACTACTACTTACCTCTGCCCTTGCAGTCACTCTGTCCAAGGGAACGTCAGTACCCACAAGCAACTGTGGCATACCTTAAGTATTACTGCTACAGGGTAGCTCCCTCCCTGAAGTAACCATCTCACCAGTCCTGGCTGCAAATGTGTGGTCTTGTCTGGGTCTCCCCAAACTAGCAGACCCACATGCTTGTCACCAAGTCTGACTACGTGTAACTGTATGTGCATATGGTACTGCATTACCAAAATCATTCCCTATCAGGACATTTGCAGGGATATCCTCAAACACACCTAGTTGCTGGCTTCCTTTTCCACCCTTATTATAAACACCCCAAAAAGTTTATTATAAAGCTTTCGGGTCTCACACCCTTCATCAGTACAAATAAAATGAGCACATTCAGCATTTAAATAGGAGATTAAAATCAAGTCACATGCTTCAGCCCACCCCTTTACTCATTCAGCAATCAATTCTTAAAAAACATACATAAAAAACTTTTAAAACACATTTAAAAATACAAAAATGAAGTATTCACTTATTAAACATTTCTAATATCAATTCATTTTTACAGCAGAACAAATAAATATTGTATTTATATTTTATAACAATTCAGAACTTCTCTCTACGTCTTTTAATCAAAACTGGCTTTAAATTAACGGCATTATTCAAACCAGGAAAACAGTCTGCCTGCAATCTAACTATCCACTCAAACTCTTTAAGTTCTAATAAATTATTCATATTCCCTTTTCTTAGACCTGTTCGTACTATATCCAATATTCTAAATTTAAAAGTATGCTGCTCTCCCTTATCTTGAATATGTTTACTTAATGCATTTGTTATAACACTTCTTCTTATGTCAGATTTATGTTCTATAATCTTTTCCTTAAGCTTCCTAGTTGTCTTACCAACATAGAACGATGAACATAATGTGCAGGTTGCCAAATATACCACTTGTACCATATTGCAATTTGTCAATGCTTTCATTGTAAATACTTCTCCCGTGGTGGGGTGTTTAAAGTAATCTGTACCTTCATATAGGTCATTACAACAGGAGCAATTATAGCATTTTCTTGTTCCTGCTGCTGTCTCTAATTTAACTGTATTTAATTTAAAATCTTTGTAGCATAATTTTTGTTTTAATGTTTGTGAATTCCTGTATGCATATCTTGGCCTTTCTCCCACTATTCTAACTATTTCTGGCATAGCCATTAATATAGACCAATGTCTTTCTATTATTTTACAAACATTATAAGTATTCAGATTAAAAGTAGTGAGATATCTAACCACATTATTACCCTTATTTATATTGTCCTGATTTTTTATAAGTCCCCCTCTTAGTATTGGCCTATATCTATCAGCCCTTTCCTTTAACACCTCTTCATATGCCATATTTATAATTTGTTCAGAATATCCATTATTATAAAATTTCTGCTTCATGCTATTTACCTGTTCTCTAAAATAACTCTCAACCGTATTCAATTTACTTATTCTTATAAATTGCACCTTAATTATTCCCTTAAAAGTGTGGGGGGCATGCATACTACTTCTATTTATATACCTTGAGGCATCTACTTCTTTCCTATGTACTGTGGATTCTAATATACCTTCATTTTTAAATAAACACACATCCAAATAATTTATATTAATATTTGATGCCTCCATTTTAAATTTTAAAAAATGTGTTGATGTATTTAAATATTGTAAATATTTATTTAACTCTGATTGTGAGCCACCCCACAACAAGAAACAATCATCTACAAACCTCTTATAGAGAAGTATTTTCTCATTTAGTTGAAAATCCTTATTTAATATTACCTCCTTCTCCCATTCATACAAAACTAGGTTTGCATATGTATTCGCAACTGGGGTACCCATCGCTACCCCAGTTAGCTGCAAGTATGGTTCTCCATCAAATATAAATACATTATGTGATAACACTATCTCAAGAAGTGTGCAGATATTTTCTATTTCCTTTCCACCCAATTTTATTTCCTCATTCAAAAAATTACGTACCGCTTCCACACCATATGTATTAGGAATAATGGTAAATAATTATGTTATATCAAGGGTTACCATTATATATTCTTTTGGCTCATAGAAATTACACCAATTATACAAGGTGTCTAAAAAGTCATTAGTATCCTTATGTACTGTAGAACACTTTTGCATGCATTTCCCTAGTACATTCTGCAAATATTTAGAATATTATTAGAATACAATATTTATTTGTTCTGCTGTAAAAATGAATTGATATTAGAAATGTTTAATAAGTGAATACTTCATTTTTGTATTTTTAAATGTGTTTTAAAAGTTTTTTATGTATGTTTTTTTAAGAATTGATTGCTGAATGAGTAAAGGGGTGGGCTGAAGCATGTGACTTGATTTTAATCTCCTATTTAAATGCTGAATGTGCTCATTTTATTTGTACTGATGAAGGGTGTGAGACCCAAAAGCTTTATAATAAACTTTTTGGTGTGTTTATAATAAGTTTGGAATATTTTGACAGTGACACCATTATTGTCTATTTAGTGTTTGGATATTGGTGTTTGCTGTTAACACCGTACGTGATAAGGAGAGCTTCAGCCGACCTGTGATAGTGATAGACGTGGTGTTGTGGTGACTGTGGTGACTATAATAATGGAATTGTCTAACAAAGAACCGAATAGTCCAGTGAGAAAATTATTACAACTGCACGATAATCCACTATTGAACTTTGAGATGGGAGTGGATCCTACTCAGGTAGAAATGGATAAGACAACTGAAGACTTTAAAGAACTTTTAATAAAATTAGAGAAGAAAGTTCAATCTTATAAACAATTGCAATGGCAAAGAATGAGCTTTCAGGCATATCTAAAACTAGGTATAGTGCCCAGAGGCTTGAGAATAATAAAAATGCCCTCTTATGCTAATACTTATAGTGACTTATTGGTACAATGGCAACAATTAAATCTGAAACTGGGGGCAGACTATATGAATTTAATGAATACTTTCTTTGAGCCCATAGAAAGTAAATTGCTTGAGGAGATAGATGTGCTTGAAAATGTTATAACAGACATGCCATGCTATCATGACTCGTCAGATTTGTACCAAAGTTTTCTGAATCGTATTAGTGCTCTTGATGTAAAGTTGCAACAAAGGAAAAAGAATAAGTTAAAAAGAGACATTGATGATTTTAAGTGTAATCGCATCTTCTCATGGCCTAGAGAAGATACTAAGCATTTTGTTTATAAGAATGTAGCACAAAATATAAATGGCAATAAAAAATCTAACTATTTAGATCAGTTAGATACTTTTGAAGCAGTAAGGGAAACGTCTGGTCAAGCAACTAGTAGAACTGTTTTAGCGAAGAATGATCTTATATCGCATACTTCAGATACAGACTCTGTACCTTTAAGTGATAAACGTGACGCTACGCAGAACGTATTGGCAAATGCTTTGGAAACGAAGAAGGATCCAGCAGTGTGCGCCAAAGTTAGAGAGGCTAAAGTAACGTCTGAATCAAATAATGAAGGTGGTAGGAAGAATAACCAACGAGAGATAACTTCTTTTTCTCCCTTTTACCTAAAACAGCTGGAGAAAGTAATGCCACAACCGTCAACAAAGATTTCTCAGCAGAATCAGCAAATGCAACAAACTACTGCTATGGGGAAAAGGAAATACAGCAGTCTGTTAAATCAGAACAAAATAACCAAACGGTGAAAATCATTAAAGGTACTGTTAATCTATCTAACTTTCAACTAACTGAAGCGCATTTGTCGCTTTTAAATAAAGGCATGAAATTCATTCCAAATGCTGCGGATAATGTTGTACAAGCTATTACAGATTTGAAACTTTTTCTAAGGCAGGTTAGTTTAAAAATGCTTTTTAAAAATGACAATGTGAATATGTTAGATACATGTAAGAGATTAAGTGTGTTTTCACCAGACTTGTGTCCTATTCTAATTGCTTTCTCTAATATCATAGAGCATGAACTACGCAAGTATTATAGTAAAAACATGATAAAAAGTAGATACAATATAACATATTCAGAGTACTTAGCTTTAAGGGATTTACAAACTTGTGACCGAATAATTGTAAAACAAGCAGATAAAGGGGGTGGGGTGGTTATAATGGCCAAGGAAATATATTTTGAAAATTTTAAGCAACTTCTTGGCGAAGAGGATGTTTTCAAGAAAATAACTTTTTTAGAGGCACAACAATAGATTGTAGTAGTTAATATGGCTATATATGAGCTACAACTTAATGATGATTTGAGTATTGATTTGTTTAACTATTTGGCTGTCCCTTGTCCTAGGATCCCCCAGATTTATGGTATTCCAAAAATCCATAAGGACTTAGAAAATCCACCACTGAGACCCATAGTATCAGGTGGTGGATGGATTACGGAACCTATTTCTAAATATTTGCAGAATGTACTGGGGAAATATATGCAAAAGTGTTCTACAGTACTTAAGGATACTAATGACTTTTTAGACACCTTGTATAATTGGTGTAATTTCTATGAGCCAAAAGAATATATAATGGTAACCCTTGATATAACATCATTATTTACCGTTATACCTAATACATATGGTGTGGAAGCAGTACGTAATTTTTTGAATGAGGAAATAAAAATGGGTGGAAAGGAAATAGAAAATATCTGCACACTTCTTGAGATAGTGTTATCACATAATGCATTTATATTTGATGGAGAACCATACTTGCAGCTAACTGGGGTAGCGATGGGTACCCCAGTTGCGAATACATATGCAAACCTAGTTTTCAATGAATGGGAGAAGGAGGTAATATTAAATAAGGATTTTCAACTAAATAAGAAAATACTTCTCTATAAGAGGTTTGTAGATTATTGTTTCTTGTTGTGGGGTGGCTCACAATCAGAGTTAAATGAATATTTAAATACATCAACACATTTTTTAAAATTTAAAATGGAGGCATCAAATATTAATATAAATTATTTGGATGTGTGTTTATTTAAAAATGAAGGTATATTAGAATCCACAGTACATAGGAAAGAAGTAGATGCCTCAAGGTATATAAATAGAAGTAGTATGCATGCCCCTCACACTTTTAAGGGAATAATTAAGGCGCAATTTATAAGAATAAGTAAATTGAATATGGTTGAGAGTTATTTTAGAGAACAGGTAAATAGCATGAAGCAGGAATTTTATAATAATGGATATTCTGAACAAATTATAAATATGGCATATGAAGAGGTGTTAAAGGAAAGGGCTGATAGATATAGGCCAATACTAAGAGGGGGACTTATAAAAAATCAGGACAATATAAATAAGGGTAATAATGTGGTTAGATATCTCACTACTTTTAATCTGAATACTTATAATGTTTGTAAAATAATAGAAAGACATTGGTCTATATTAATGGCTATGCCAGAAATAGTTAGAATAGTGGGAGAAAGTCCAAGATATGCATACAGGAATTCACAAACATTAAAACAAAAATTATGCTACAAAGATTTTAAATTAAATACAGTTAAATTAGAGACAGCGGCAGGAACAAGAAAATGCTATAATTGCTCCTGTTGTAATGACCTATATGAAGGTACAGATTACTTTAAACACCCCACCACGGGAGAAGTATTTACAATGAAAGCATTGACAAATTGCAATATGGTACAAGTGGTATATTTGGCAATCTGCACATTATGTTCATCGTTCTATGTTGGTAAGACAACTAGGAAGCTTAAGGAAAGGATTATAGAACATAAATCTGACATAAGAAGAAGTGTTATAACAAATGCATTAAGTAAACATATTCAAGATAAGGGAGAGCAGCATACTTTTAAATTTAGAATATTGGATATAGTACGAACAGGTCTAAGAAAAGGGAATATGAATAATTTATTAGAACTTAAAGAGTTTGAGTGGATAGTTAGATTGCAGGCAGACTGTTTTCCTGGTTTGAATAATGCCATTAATTTAAAGCCAGATTTGATTAAAAGACGTAGAGAGAAGTTGTGAATTGTTATAAAATATAAATACAATATTTATTTGTTCTGCTGTAAAAATGAATTGATATTAGAAATGTTTAATAAGTGAATACTTCATTTTTGTATTTTTAAATGTGTTTTAAAAGTTTTTATGTATGTTTTTTTAAGAATTGATTGCTGAATGAGTAAAGGGGTGGGCTGAAGCATGTGACTTGATTTTAATCTCCTATTTAAATGCTGAATGTGCTCATTTTATTTGTACTGATGAAGGGTGTGAGACCCGAAAGCTTTATAATAAACTTTTTGGTGTGTTTATAATAAGTTTGGAATATTTTGACAGTGACACCATTATTGTCTATTTCCTTTTCCACCCTCCCAGTCAAGGTGAACCCTAGCCAAAGGTATTTGGAATGGGGTCCCTCCTAAAGCTCAGACTGGAGTAGACTGCCCATGCAAGTAGTGCTCCTCTGTAACCATTGCAGGCTTCACAATGGTTAAGTCAGAGGCTGTCTCTCTCTTAGCCATCGCCTCTTTCCCATTCATTAAGATAGGATATAACCTCTTGTGGTAGTTCGGTACGCTTATTGTCTCGAGACCACCTACTATTGACATTTTGTCATTCCCACTTACTGGCTCTCCCACCTTTTGTTCCCCACCTTGCCTCCATGGACATCTATATCCTTCCTACTGGTTGCATTTAAAACATTTAACCCTTGGTCCTGGAGGTGTACCTGGACTAGTGGCTTCCCCTGCTACTGGCAAATTCTGTTGGGGCAGTCAAAGCTGCCCACCACAGGCTCCCTTAGACCTATGAGCAACACTGTGTGTCCCTTTCCTGTGCAGTGATGTCCTGCTTGCTAGGCATAGGTCTCCCTTCTTCCCCAACTCATCTACAGTATAGCATTGTCTATCAGCTAACCAGATTCTCATGTCTTCAGTTAAAGTGCTAAGGGTTTGTTCCCTCTCCAAAAGGTCTGCCAGCCCTTCAAAAGTGGGGAACTGACATCCACTCACCCACCTATGAAAATACGTGCTTAGTTCAGTAACATATTCACACACACTTTCATCTGCCTTGCTTCTATGCTCACTAAACGTTTTTCTATAAGCTTCAGGTGTTAACTTAAAACATTCTAGCAAACAGTTCTTTACAACATTATAATTTAAACAATCAGAATCAGACAATTTGGAGATAACAGTTACAGCTTTACCATGGAGTAAGGAGGTCAGGAATCATACCCAGAGCCCTTGGTCAACATTATACTGTTTAAATACCCTCTCAAACATATGAATGAAACTAACAAAATTTTCCCTCTTTGTAAACTGTGGAAGAAATTTACTGACCTTTGTTGCTTCTGGGGTTCAGTTACTCCCTTCCAAAGTAACTCCATGACTCTGGCAAAGAGTCAGCATCTCCTTTTCATGTTGCCTCTGCCTCTCCTCTTCAACTTCCAGGCATTACAGTTTCTGATTTTCCTCAGCCTCAAGATGTCTCAGTCTCTCCTCTGCTTTTATTTCCAAACGCTTGGCCTCTAGCTCAAGTCTCTTTACCTCCAGATGGATTTTTAAGTCATCTGTGGAAATGTTGAGCTGTCCATTTTCTGAGAGTTGTACATCTCCAAGACCAGTCTGACTGTCCTCCTGGTTTCTATCCTGTGATGCAGCTGTGACTAAAGATGCAATCATATCTGCTTTAGTCAGGTTGGCATGCACCAGTCCTTTAGCCTGGCACATCTCCGCCAACTGGCTCCTTGTTAGCTTGCCACATTTCTCTGCTGACATGCTTGTCTGCTATCCCTGACTAAGATAACAAACAAAATAAAACAATTGTGATATGAACTCTGAATGTTCACTGCATGGCTGATAGACAGTACAAACACCTTCAGTGACCACTGTACACAGGCTGCAGGAATTCATTATCCACACCACTACAAGCCAATGAATATGTGATGTGGCTATCTCACCACAGTCAACCAATTAATATGTGATGTGGCTATCTCACTACTGCCAAACATTTAATATGTGATGCCCCTGCACTGGCCCAGTAATCAAGGAGCCTCAATCCTCATCACCAGCACCAGTGACGAATGTACACATTGGGGGGATGACAAGTGCACACGAAGTAAAGTAAAATTTCCCTTAAGAGCATGCAGAGATCACAGTCAGTCTGGGGCTGGTTTATCTCTCTTTCCCCAGACCTCAGTGAGACTCCCCACTGTTACAGCTATAGGGTTAAGATCTCAGCTGAGTGGCCAAGCTAAAACTTCCAGCATGCTCGCTATCCAACCAGTGATTTGTGTCCCCGCCTAAGTAGCTGACACACACACACACATACACACACTTTGAGATTTGATTGATACACACACACACACACACACACACACACACACACACACACACACACACACACACCCTGAGAAAGGCTGGCACAGATTTTCTAGCTATGCCCCCTTCTGCCAGACAGCTACCACCAGCCACCCTTACTTATCAGCTACTATAAGGCCCTTACCAAAGGGTGTCCAATCCTACTGTGTAATGTTACTATTATCCAATTGGTAAGTGCAACCAAGATTTGCAAGGCTATTTAAGAGTGGTCTATACAGTGTCACCAAATACATATGCAAGTACTCTAAGAGCTTAAATATCTCTAAACAAACCAGCCACAATTAAAATGTTTAAATATTTAATAATAAATAATAAAAGAACAAGACAATACTCAATCAACACAGTAACTACAGAGTTCAGAATCACAGGAAATATGTTAAAACAATATTGCAGAGCAGCCTCAAATAAATACAGAAAACATTTAAACTAATCTTACTATATTCCTATCTATCTCTAAAAGAAATTACTTTTCCCAATTACTTACTATTAGCAAGGCAGAAGCGCTGAAGATGGATGTTTCCAGGTCCAAAGACATACAAAATTCACAGTCTTTGAGAGAGTTCCCAAATTAATATCAAAACATTACTGCTGGGTTAGCCTAGATGACATCACTCTTTGTCACCTTCCTTCAGTTCCCAGGCTAACAGAAACTTAACAAAATTTTAACATCTCTGTGGGAGAAGTACACATCTCTCAGAAGGTAGCTTAGAACTGGAAGTTCTAAAATAGTAAAACACTTTTACATTTTAAACCTAGTAATTATTTCTATTTCAAGACAATAGGAAAACCTCTAGATCTAGACATTGTGTCTGCTTGCTGCACTGAAACTATTTTTTTATAGCACATCGTGCACATCTTTGGTTCTGATGCAGACAGCACTGCACAGCTCAGAACTTTTAGTTATGTACTTACCATAACTTTAGATGTTTGGGATCCATCTCGCCTACATTCTGTACTGATGGGCTCGGAGCCAATCCCTCGGCTCCGACTCGGCACGCTTATGCTATAGAGTGAGGCCTCTTATTGGCTGAGCTATCTTTATCCCAGGATGCACCACCACTAATCCCCCAGATCTTGTTTGTCCGCATTCATGCACACATGCACAACTTGTTTATATAACATTGTTAGATGTTTCAAGATGAAACAACAGGATTCGGACCTTCTGATATCTTCTGATCTCCAAGGAAGGGGGAAGGAGGGTGGGTTATTAGGAATGTAGGCGAGATGGATCCCAAACATCTAAAGTTATGGTAAGTACATAACTAAAAGATGTTATGTGATCCTATCTCGCCTACATTCTGTACTGATGGGACAGCGTCCCTAGCACCTAAATCCTGGGTGGCTCATTGGAAAACACTCCTGAGCACTGTGGAACCAAATGAAGCTCGTCCTCTAGATGCCACATCCAATTTGTAGTGGGAAATGAAAGTGTGCGGGGAAGACCATATAGCTGCAGCACAAATGTCACTAATGGCAAGCTTGGAATGAAATGCTATCGAAGTAGCCATAGCCCTTGTAGAATGAGCTTTGACAGAGGTGGTAAGCTCTTTGTTAGAAAAAGAATAAGCTTGAGTAATACAGTCCCTGATCCATTTGGCAATAGTGACCTTTGTGACAGGTTTGCCCAATTTATTGTCTGCAAAGGATACAAACAACTGATCTGTTTCCTTGTTTGTTTGGTCCTGTCTAAATAAAAACGCAACTGCCTGTGAACATCTAGTGTGTGGAATATGAATTCCGCTTTGTTAGAATATTTTGGAAAAAAGACTGGAAGTTCTAACGATTGCTGTAAGCAGAAACTGGAACAAACTTTAGGGACAAAGGAAGGATTTGGCCTGAGAGATACTCTGTCTTTGTGGAAAACCAAGTACGGGGGTTTTACTGACAAAGCTTGAAGCTCTGAAACTCTTCTGGCAGAAGTAATTGCCACCAGAAAAGCTGTCTTCCATGATAGAAACTTTAGATCACATGTAGCCGGTTCAAAGGGGAAGGAAGTCAAGGCGCATAACACTATATCGAGATCCCATGGAGGTGCAGGATGAGAAATCGGAGGTCTTAATAGAGCAGCACCTTTCAAGAAGGTCTTACACAATCTGTTGCTCATTAAAGGTGGGTTTATGGATTCGTGAAAATTGGAAATCGCTGCCAATTGGACCTTGATGGTAGAGACTGAAGAGCCTTGATTGAAAAGAGAAGTTAAAAATTTTAGTACTTCTGCCACGGGAATAGAGATGGGGTCCAGGCCCCAGAGTTGAGCCCAAATAGCAAATCTTTTCCATTTGCTAGAATACAGTTTCTTTGTAGCAGACTTATGGGCCAAAGATAATATGTGTACAACCTCTGGATCCAATGTATGACTCCTGACTATAGTCGGAAGAGGAGGAGCCAAGCAGTCAATTTTAAGGTGTGCAGGGACTGGTGGAATAGTCCCGACTGATGAACCAAAAGATCTGGAATCTGATCCAGGAACCATGGACCTTCCAGAGCATATTTCCGAAGGTAGGGAAACCATACTTGACGAGGCCAGTAAGGAGCAATTAAGATCATTTTGCTCCCCAAGAGAGATGCCTTTTGAATCACCCTGGGAAGGAGAGGAACTGGAGGGAAGGCATAAAGCAAGCCTGTGGGCCAAGGACGGACTAGTGTGTCCATGGGGCTCGTCCCCGGAGCCGGGGTTAGAGAGAAGAATTCTTTGCACTTTGCATTCAGAGGAGTCGCGAAGAGGTCGCAACACGGAACTCCCCATTTGCTGAAAATCTGACTTGCAACTGTCATATTCAGAGACCATTCGTGAGGAGAGAGGATGGTTCTGCTCAATCTGTCGGCTATCACATTGGACTTGCCCGGTATGTGAGTAGCCACTAGAAAGCGTTTGGTCGAGACTGCCCATTCCCAAACTCTCATGGCTTCTCTGCAAAGAGGATAGGATCTGGTCCCTCCCTGTTTGTTCAGGTACCAGACAACTGACATGCTGTCTGAGTGAACGGCAATTACACCCTGAGGGAGATAATCGTGAAGGGCTTGAAGGGACAGAAGTACTGCCCTCATTTCTAGGATGTTGATATGAAGTAGGGTCTCTTCCGGGTGCCATTTGCCTTGGACTGACCTGCCCAGGGAATGCCCCCCCACCCCATCTGGGAGGCGTCCGTGGTCAAAGTGGCCGCGGGAGGAGGTCGAACAAAGGGTCGTCCCTGATCCAAATTGGAGGGCACTAGCCACCAGCGAAGGTCCCGTTTGCAAGATTCCGTGATCCATATGAGGTGACCGAGAGGGAGTTCCTGAAAGGACCACTGAGCTGACAGAAGCCACTGGAGAATTCTCACGTGCAACCTTGCCAAGGGGACTAGAAGAACCGTAGCGGACATGGATCCCAATAGTTGCAGGACCATCCTGGCTGGAGCTTTGGACCTGGGAAGTAAGGCTCGAACTTGAGTCTGTATGGTTTGTATTCTGTCTGTAGGTAGATAGACCCGCATTCGGTTTGAGTCTATCTCTACCCCTATGAATCTTATTCGTTGAGATGGCAGCAACACAGACTTTGGCCAATTGAAGGTGATTCCAAGGGAACTGCCCAGTGATATAGTGGCTTGAAGGCTCTGCAGTAGTAGATGCCTGGAGGTGGCAGTTAGGAGCCAGTCGTCTAGATACGGAAACACCTGGAATCCTAGACTTCTCAGGTGAGCAGTCACGACTGCCAAACACTTGGTGAACACCCTGGGGGCTGTGGTGAGACCAAAGGGCAGCGCACGGAACTGAAAATGACTGCCTCCTAGGCTGAAGCGCAGATGTCTCCTGGACGCTCGATGTACCATGATATGGTAATAAGCGTTCTTGAGATCTATGGAGCACATCCAAACACCCTTCTCCAGCAATGGGAGAATGGTTTGTAGGGTGACCATTCGGAACTTGGACTTTCTGACTGAATGGTTTAGGATGCTGAGGTCCAAAATGGGCCTCAAGTCCCCGGTCTTTTTTGGCACCAAAAAGAATCTTGAGTAAGTCCCTAATCCGATCTGGTCTGCGGGGACCAGTTGGATGACTCCTTTTTGCAGCAGCTTTGAAACTTCTGAGGCTGCAGTATCCCGTTGACTGGGTGGCGGGTCCGGGATTTTTTTGGACTGAGGTGGGGAGTGAGAGAAAGGGATGGTGTAACCTCCGGCGATAATTCGAAGCACCCATCGGTCTTGAGTGATACCTTCCCAGGCTTTCAGGTGCTTCAAAAAACGACCCCCGACTGGCTCCGGAGCTGCACAGTCGGGCAGTCCCTCAGGGACTGTGAAAAGCTGAAGAGCCACGAAAGGACTCGCGGTCTCCAGTGTTGCGAGGGCCTCTGCCGCCTCTGGGACGGCATCTTCCTGAAGAATTTCCCCCTCCTCTGCCTCTGGAAGGGGGATCATCCTGCTGAGAGGGGTAAGGCTTCTGAGATCTACGGAACCACATTTTCCCTCCTCTTTTAGCCTTGGGATAAGGCCGAAAGGGAGTGGAAAATCGTGCCCATACGGCAGTCAGAGTCTTACCCTCCTGTTCGCAGCGGGTCAGTGTGTCCTTTACCTTGGGTCCAAACAGGGAGGACCCATCAAAGGGGGCATCGGCAAAGGAAGACTTAAAGGCCTCCGCGAAATGACACAGGCGGAGCCAGGCTTGTCTCCGTAGAGCAATGCCTGTACCCACCGCTCTACTCGCCCCTTCGGCCGCATAAGAAATGAGCCTCATGGATGAGTTTGAGATGGACGACATTGTAGCCAGCTGAGAGCCAACCATCTGGGCCAGCTCCTCAGGCAGGTTACCCAAGAGGGTATCGGATAGTTCTTTAATCAGATCCCTCTGAAATCTAGTAAAGTGCGTAAGGTAGTTCAAGGACCTTAATGTAAAGGCCGCTGAACTCAGGGTGCGCCGTGCACGATCCATGCTCCTAGACTCCTTATTAGGAGGATGGACGGACGTCGAAGCCTCTGCTACATCTTGCTGGGTAGCAGATGCCACCACCAAAGCATCTACAGCCACACCTTTAGTTAGAAACTCTTTTTCAGGAGGTGCCGAGAGGAACTTATTCGGACGAGCAGGCACCGGTTCCACAGAGTCTGGGTGTTCCCACGCCCTTCGACAGATCAAATCCAAGAGCTCATCAAAGGGCGGAGACACCGAGGAGGCAGAGGGCTGAGCCCCGAAGGCCTTCAGGAACACCGACTCATCAGCAGGAGGGGGTTTGGACTGCCAGCTGCCTCGTTGTTTTAGGGCTTCCAAGGATGTCTGCAAAGGAGACATCATCCGAGGATGACTTAGGGGACCCCTCTGCATCATCGAGATCAGTGTCTGATGTAAGAGACTCATCAGGGGAGTCAACGTGCTTCCTCTTGCACGATCTCTTCCTGGGGGGTTCTTCTGAAGAGGCTTCAGAAGGACCTCCACGAGTGGGAGAAACCCCAGTGGGGGTAACCTCAGGCCCCGGGGCTCCGCTGTCTAAGGAAAGGGGGACTGCCAAAGACCCAGTCTCGGTATGCAGGGAAGGAGCTGGGGAGACTGTGGAGGTAGCCAAGGAAGATTTGGCTAACGCACTCCTCATAGCCCTGAAGGCGGGACCACCAGAGTCCTGGGAGGGTCCCACCTCCGTGGCCACGACAGTGGACGGCACTCCCACCGCCGACGCACCAAGAGGGAGACTTGGGACCGAAAACATCAATCCCGAAGCCTCCCCCCCAGGGCCGACGGAAGAAGTTCGTGTACTGAACTCCGACCCAAGAGCCGGAGTTGGAGCAAGGGTCGGGCCCGACCCTAAAACCTCCACCGGTTCCACCGGCTCCAACAGTGCTGAGGCTGTTGGAGGAGGAACCATAGTAGGGAAGTGGACCATCGGCTCCGAAGCCGAATGGGCTGGAGCCGAAACTAGCTTTTGGAACACCGGAGACTGGAAGAGTCTAAGGAGCACCCTGTCGATGTCCGAATCAGACATCTTGGATGATCTGGAGGATACCGATCGGGCCCAAACCGATTTCTCCATCGGCTCCAATGGACTCGGGGACCGGCTCCGAATGGACTCTACCACTATCGGCTCCGAGGGAGATCTCAAGGCAATTTCCCTCGGTGTCGATAAGGACTTCGGCTCCGAGGGGGAAGAGTCTGAGCCGGTAACCCTCATCGGCTCCAATATCAGTGGAGCCGATGAAGGTGACCCGCCTCTCGATGTCCCAGTCCTCGGCTCCGAAACCAGAGAGGTCGAGGCTGGAGGCATCGAGGCAGACCGTTCCGCCCTCAGCTCCGAAGTCCGTGGAGCTGATGGAGAAGTATGCTTAGATTTTTTTGCAGTCGGTTCCGACTGACTGGTCGGAGCCGACGCTTTCTTCTTTTTTGAAGGCGAAGGAGAGGAAGATAAAGCTTCCTCGAAGGATGGCTTAATTAACCCCTTGAGGATTAATTTGTTTTTCCTCTCCTGGAGGACTCTTGATGAAAAGGCGTGACACACGCTACAAGATTCTTGTAGGTGCTTGGCGCCTAAGCAATAGACGCACGAGGAGTGGTCGTCCGTTATGGACATTTTATAACCACACCTCATGCACTTTTTAAACCCGGAGGGTCTATGCTCTTTAGACATACTAACTCCGAAAACAGTACCTGTATAAAGAGAATTACAACAAACTAAAGAACAACAAGAACAACAATATAAAAGTTTGTTTTTTTTTTTTGTTTTTTTTTACACAATACAGGTGACCAAACCACACAGAAAGAGAGAGAGAGTCAAGACCCTCTAACTTAAACGGGCACTTGACCCACACAAGAAACAGTAATAGGAAAGCAACAGGGGAAGGCCCCTCTAACTAAAACGGGAAACCTTCCCTGACGAAAAAAACACGAATTTCTCAACAAAAACTTATCGATACACACTCGTATGACAACAATAGCTGTTAAAACAGCTTTTGGGTTTAAAGCAAGGAAATTTCTGACAGGAAAAAGCCTAAATAAATAGTACTTAGCCCAGCCAAGTTGAGACCACGTCTAAGCTTGTAAGCGGCAAACGAGATCTGGGGGATTAGTGGTGGTGCATCCTGGGATAAAGATAGCTCAGCCAATAAGAGGCCTCGCTCTATAGCATAAGCGTGCCGAGTCGGAGCCGAGGGATCGGCTCCGAGCCCATCAGTACAGAATGTAGGCGAGATAGGATCACATAACATCCATAATCTCTAAGCCTTCATGTAAAGTTAGAGGAGGAAGTAAAGGAGGAATAGCTGAAAAATGGAATCCTTGACCCGTCTGGGTAGGAACAGAGATGGATCCTGTCATACCTTGCTCCCAAAGGATTTTTCTCACCAGTCTCTTCACGTTGTCTTTGGTTAGACTTTTAGAGGAATGAGATGACACTGCAAAAAGTGATTTAGGTCTCTCCAAGAACGGTGAAGGATGTCTCTCTGGAAAGGGATTAATGGAGGGTGAAAAACTTGTTCTTGGGAAGAAAAAGTTTGTTGAACTTTGTAACTGTGGTATTGGATCCAAGGATCTTGGCACCAAAGTTTGTCCTTGACCTGAAATTTTAGGAAATGAAGAGCTAGTTGGTTCCGATAATTGACTTATGTTAATTCTCAGTTCTGATGAAACAGTCAGAGCCAACATTTGTGTTTTTTCCCATCGGTTCCAAAGGAGAAGATGGAACTGATATTTTTGCCTTTTTTGAACTTGGAGCCGATAGAGATGCATCACTGACAAATTTCTTTTCTTTATCTCCTTAGGTACATTAGAAGATGAAGAAGAAAACAGACTAGAAAAATCAGATTTGCTTTTTGATTTTTCTTTAGAAGTGGCTCAAGATAATGCCTTGCTGAAAGAAGATGGAAACAGGCCTTTTAAGACTAATTTATTTTTCTACTCAACAAGAGCTTTATGGATAAAGGAATGAGAAAAGAGCAATCCTCTTCAAGATGGAGGGGGCCCAAACAGTACACACAAAGAGTGCATGTCAGAAAAGGGTATATTTTGGCCACATTTCTGACAATGTTTAAATCCAGCTGGAGTATTTTCCTTTTCGGCCATATATATTCTCCATACACACACACACACACACACACACACACACACACACACACACACACACACACACACACACACAAGGAAAATTACAGTAGAGTTTTTTTTAATAAAGAGCAGATAGAAAAATATCAACAATGATAATAAAGAAACTACACAAAGTGTAGGAGAAAAATATCAGCAATGATATCTAGAATAAACTGAAGTGTAGGAAAGGGAAATAAAAAAACATATTTAGAGTACTGATGTACAAAAAAGGGTATGGGATTTTGTGAATTATAGAGAAAATAGAAAATATAGAAGGAATGAAAATTAAAGTTGAATATATAATAGAAATCACTTATCTGACTCGAGAGCAACTGGCACCATGTCTGACATGAAAAACGGCAAAGGAGATCTGAGGTAACAGAAATAGGTGCATTGTGAGTAAGGGATAAGCTTAAGAGTTTTC
Organism: Protopterus annectens; assembly: GCF_019279795.1. NCBI lineage: Eukaryota > Metazoa > Chordata > Ceratodontiformes > Protopteridae > Protopterus > Protopterus annectens. Next base: position 359,621,510 of record NC_056751.1, read on the forward strand.
TGGTTACCATGAGTATTGGTAGCAACCAAGTCGGTTCCGAGGATTAGAACCAAACCCACAGATTGAGGAAAGAATGAACATTGACAGCATCAGATCTTACAATTCCCAGAATAAGTCAGCTTCTGTCTGTAATTCTTGTTTACAGTCTTCAGACATCAGTGTAAATGCTACAGCTCATACAATTCAAAATACAGAGTTAAGTCACAGCACAATTTCAAGTACAAATGTTCAGAATGTAATAAATTCTAGTTCACATGTAATTCAAAGTATGTAGTTCAGTCTCAGTATGGTAAATACAGATGCAAACACAGTCAGTGTAAGTAACATGCAGATTTTCAGACCAAATAGAAATCATTTACAATGCCTCAAAAGTTCAGGCTATTTCAAATACAGATGTTCAGAATGCATTGTCACCTCACAGCAAGAGGTTCTCTGGTTTGATTCTCAGCCGGGATGCCTTCTGTGCGGAGTCTGAAAGTCCTCCCTGTGTTCATGTAGGTTTTCTCCTACGTTACAAAGACATGCATCTGGAGCGTTTCTCCCTGGGCCTTTGCTGAAAACTGGCTTTGTTCCAAGTCGGGCTTTCCCGGTAAACAAATGTTAAATACAAATAAATAAAATAATAAATTCTAGTTTCTTATTTTCAGAAATCAGTGCAAATATTGCATTGAAGGGGGATAAGAGGGATCGGAATGCAGATTTTGATCAGTCTGATAAAGTAAACACCAGCATAAATGCTATACAGATTTCAAGGAAAAGTAAATAAAAACTGCAAACCTTATCTCAACTCAATGTTATTACTAGTGTTTCAAGGAAAAATAAAGAAAAAACCACATTCCATAAATCAGTGTTGCTGCTAGTTCTATAAAAATTGATTTTAAGCTTATTTATAAAGGGTGTGGCAGTCCAGCACCAGACCAGATTATTTATCATTGTTTACAGTTAAAAAATGACAATATTTCATTGATTAGAGAAATATTATGGGATAATGTACTGATTAATACAGACAAATCAATTTCAATTACAAACCTACCTTTATTAGAGGACACAAATGCAGTTTTGTCAGGATTTAAAGGGTCAAAGATAGCAGCTAATAGTTTGAACCATAACAGCTCTGTACTAGGTATGGACATGTCATCAGAGTTGTATGTTGTTTTAGACTTCAGTAACAAGATTTTATAGAAAAATAAACATGCTTCAGAATGTATAGTAGTATACATAGATGACACTTGTAAAAATTTGCATGCAGTAAATTGTACTAATGTACAGAATTTTAAGAACTGGTTACAAAAGGAACATGGAGATTTATGGGTTAAAGATAAAATAAATTCTAGTTCATCTGACACACATGAAGTGCTCAGAAAGACTTACTGGGAGTGGCCAGTGAGAAAAATGGTGGCAGTATGTACATGTTGTATAGGGTATACCAGAAATGACAGTCAAGTTAATTTGCAGAATAAAGGGTTTACAGTTACAGAATTGGCAAATGAATTTTTTGTCGTATTGTTTTGTTTAGCAGACGTCAAGACCTTTGTATTATGATAGTAAAGTGTTGCAATATATAAAAAGTATCTTGATACAGATAGAGAAGAAAAAGCGTTTACAGATATTAAATGATGTTTTGATAGTTTACAGAATGTAAAAGTTAAAGTTAATGGTACAGTTTAGAAGTGACAGTGCAGTCAAAAGTTCAGATCCCATGCAAGAAAAGAGGGTATCATAAATATTGTGTGTAATTAAAGCCACAGCTTCAACTCCTATGTTATACATATATAAAGGGCAGGCAAGTAAAGTTCCAGAATTAGATCAGTTCAGCTCTGGTAATAAATGTATATACTATATAAAGAAACTTCACATACTTATATAAAGGACAGACAAGTAAACTTCCAGAATTAGATCAGTTCAACTGTAGCAATAAATGCATATATGTAAATGGTTCAAGATTGTACTATATGCCATAAAACAGTATGGTAAAGATCAGTTTAATATACTTAGTGACAGATTATGCAGTTACAGTTCTTAGTATTTATCCAAAAAGGTGCAGGCACTAATGATAAATCCTCGCAGCATTCAGTAGTACTGAAAAAAATTAAATTATATCAGCTAAAGGAATGGTTATGTTAAGACAGTGGGTGGAGATTCACACACACAAGGCTATGTTATGACCTGAGGGTCGCAGAGTAAACATAAAACATTCAACAGTTAAGATTAATTTTACAGAGGTGCTGTGTTGAAATATTAATACAGTGTTAGATTACTACTTTTATTTAATTTGAGGTTATGACAGGAAAAAACAATGCCACTGAGGTTTCGGTTTGATTTTGTAATAAAATTACATCCTTTCCATTTCACTGTAGTACATTATCAGTTCAGTTGCAGACTTGCATGAATGCATTTATTAGTAACATTAGTTTAGTTCACTATAGTACATTATCAGGTTGCCTACAGACTTAACAAGAATTTATTAGCAGCATATGTTTATTTCATGCAGAAAAATGTAAATAAAGTCAGGGCAACAAGCAATGCTATCAATTTATAATTATTAAAGCTGCCAATGTTGTTTTAAGGACCTGATACTGTTTTTATACTTTGAAGAAAAAATTTCCAGGTTGCTTTTAAATACAATCAAGAACAGTCACCCAACATCAGTCACCCAGCATTGCACAATAGATGAAAAAAGGGGTGGTTTGGAAGGCCTAAGCAAAAAATGTTTCACAGAAAAGGACACTTGAAAACAGCCTCCAATACCACAGCAGTAAATGGGACAATGCAGAATAAGGCTTAAACTTGGCAAGAACTTTAGTGCACAAAGCAAACTATACACAGAAAATCTATATAAAACAGATGTGCAGTTATGTAAATTAGAGTTAAAGCAAGTTTGTAAATGTTCTCATATTTTCAGACAGTTGTATAACAGTACTAGTTTTCAGTTTATGTTTTTATCTATGTTCAGACAATACTGACAGAAAAAAATATACCAAACAGATTAGCTTATAGAATATAACATTTACCAGATTTTAGTTATAATTTTATCTGTGTTCAGGTAACAAATATTCCTTTAGTATTAGTTTAGTTAATTTCCAGAATATACAGTTATTTTAGATGTCCAGTATAAATATGTATGATGTATCACTATAAAAAGAAATTATGTACTCACTACGATGTTCCATCTGTGTTGTCCATTTTCATTCTTCCTCAACTTGTGGGTTTGGTTCCGATCGTCGGAAGTGACTCGGCTGCTACAATAGCTCATGGGTACCAAAAACTCTCAAGCTCATACCTTACTCACAATGCACCTATCCCAATTACCTCAGATTGAGTTTGCTGATAGAAAAAGACAAATATACTTTCATGGAGACTATATCTGGAGCTTTAAAAATATACTCAAAAAGGTAATAATCCATATATCACCCATCCTTCCAGAAGTCAACACAGGTGGAATGTTGTGGTGCATAACTTTTTTTTCTGATGTTGTCAATTTTCATTCTATCCTGAACCTGCGGGACAGAGTCCCCAGCTACTTTATATTCTGGGTGGACTTAAGGAAGGATGTTCCTAAACAACATTGAGCTGAATGATGCTCTACCCCTGGAGACCAGATCTAATTTGTAATGAGTAATAAAGGTATGGGGAGTAGCCCAAGTTACTGCTGCACAGATGATATCCATGGAAGCTCTACAACGGAATAGAGCAGATGTTGCTACAGCTCTAGTTGAATGGGCTAGCAAGGGTTTTGATAAGGAAATGCCCAGCTTGGTACAGATGAATGAGATACAATTTGTGAGCCATCTGGCTAAGGTCACTCTGGTCACAGGATTTCCCAATCTGGTATGCAAAAGGAAACAAATAATTGGTCTGACTTCCTGAAATCCTTTGCTATGTGAAACTAGAATCTTAACTGCCTGTGAACATCTAAAAGATGTAGACAATATTCACCTTTATTAGAAAAGTTGGGGAAGAACACTGGCAGGTTAATGCACTGATTGATATTGGTCTCTGAAACCACCTTAGATAGAAAACAGAGGTTGGTTCTAAGCAAGACTCTGTCTTTGCAAAACAAAATGGTATGGAGGTTTAGAAAACAAAACTTGAATCTCTGAAATCCTTCTTGCAGAAGTTACTGCCACTAAGAAAATAGTTTTCCAAGACAGGAACTTAACACTGCACTCATTTAGCTGGTTCAAAAGGAGATTGAGTGATTGCTTGCAACACCAAATTTAGGTCCCAAGGAGGAGTAGGATCTTTGTAGGGAGGCTTTAAAAGAAGAGTACCCCTCAAAAAGCTTTACAAAGCTTGTGAGAAGCAACCAAGGAGTTTTGACAGTCAATGTGAAAATTGGATACAGCTGCTAATTGTACTCTTATCGTAGAAGCCGAAGCCCCTTCATTGAAAAGTAAAGCTAAAAACTGTAAAATATCATGAACTGGAGCTGAAAACAATATGCAAATCTCTTCCATTTACTAGAGTAAATCTTTTGTGTAGAAGATTTATGACAAGATAACAGAATGTGTTGGACAGGGAAAGAGACCATAGGATGTCTGGCTACTAATGGAATTGGAAAAACCAAGCCGTCAGCTTGAGATTTGGAATGTCCAGATGAACCATACCTGTTGGGTGAAACAGGAGATCTAGTGTTGAATCCAGAATCCAAGGCTGTTGAACTAGGTGTGGCCAAAGGAAGGGGAACCAAATCTGTTGAGGCCAATAAGGTGCAATGAGGATAACTGTGCTTTTCAAAATGATTGCTTTTTGTAGGAACTTGGGAATTAATGGAATTGGTGTAAAGGCATATAGGAGACTGGGGGCAATTGTGAAGAAGAGCATCCCTCGGTAACTCCCCCTCTGGGGGGATCAAGGAAAAACAGTTGCTGCACTTGTTGTTTACGGGAGAAGCAAACAGGTCACAGCACAGCACACTCCATCTTCAGAATATCCTTTCCGACACTTTCTGATTGAGGAACCATTCGTGAGGTAAAAGTATGCACCTGCTCAATTTGTCTGCTATCATATGGCACTTCCCCAGAATATGCTTTGCCATGAGAAATCAGTTGGATGAGATTGCCCACTGCCACAATGTGTAGGAACTGGTTCCTCCTTGTTTCTTGGTGTACCAAACTATTGACTTGCTGTCCATTTGAACTGCAATTGCACCTGAGGGAAGAGCATCTTGGAAGTCCTGCAATGCTAAAAGCACTGCTCTCATCTCTAGGACACTGATGTGCAAATTGGCCTCTAATAGGGACCAAGTGCCTTAAACCGTGCTCCCCTGACAATGCCCCCCCCACACTCTAACTGGGAAGCTTCCGTGGTCACTGTGGTGTTAGGCCACAGGGGAATGAAAGGATGACCTTGTAAAATTTCATCTGATTGAATCCACCACATAATCTCTCTTTTGCAGACAGTGGAATTACAATTGGCACTGACATTGGTTGATAAAGGGTGGACCACTGTGCTGGAAGCAGCCATTGTAAAATGCTCATGTGAACTCTGGCCAAGGGAACAAGTGTTATCAATGCTGCCATGGACCCCAGAGCCTGAAGAACTAGTCTTGCTGGTAGTTTGTTGCTGTTGATTATGCTCCAGACTTGAAATCAGACTGTCTCCAGTCTTTGCGGGGAAAAGGAAGAAATTGCAGTTTTTGTATTTTAAGAAGCCCCTATGGAATCCAGTGTTTGCCTTGGGTCTAGGTGAGATTTTTCATAATTTATGGTTATGCCCAGGAAAAAAACATGTTTGAAGAACTTTTCCTTTTGCCTCTAGCAGTCAATTTCTGGTTATGTCAGTGATGAGACAGTCATCCAAATATGGAAACACCATAAATTCTTGCAGCCTCAAGTGAGCTACTACTACTGCCATGCACTTGGTGAACACCCTGGGTGCTCTGGTTAGGCCAAAGGGCAGTACCCTGAATTGGTAGTGACTGGCTCCCAGCGGGAAGTGCAAGAACATTCTGGATCATCTATGCATCTTTATGTGATAATACACATCCTGAAGGTCTATCGATCACATCCAGTCAACCCTGTTTCAAAAAAGGAAGAATGGACTGAACCATACTGAACCAAACTTATTTGTTTAGATTGCTGAGATCCAAAATCGGTCTCCAGTCCCTTGTCTTTTTGGCACTAAAATGAACCTTGAGCAAATTCTGGATTCTCTGTGGTCTCATGGGACCTCTTGGGTGACTTTTTTCTAGCAGCCTTTGTATTTGTAGTGCTGCTCATCCCCTTTGACTGGGCAGAACATCTGGGATTTTTTTGTAAGAGGATGGAGGAAAGGAAAATGGTAAACTATAAACTTGGATATTATCCTCTGCATCCATGTATGGGAAGTTACCTGTAGCCAGGCTCTCTGATGCAGGGACCGACGACACCCCAACTGTCTCCAGAGGAGGATATTCTGGCCTACTTTCAGGAGCAGTGAAAGGGTTTACCAAAGAAAAAAATCTCTGTACCTTTGGTTTTTTGGGCCCCCTCTGCCATGAGGATGGAGTCTCCTATTGGAGATCCCCCCCTCTGCTCCTGTGGGAACCACCACCATATGTCTCTTGAGAAGACCCTTGGGATTTCCTGAACCCCATTTGTCCAGAGCTGCATTGATTCTATGAGAAGGATATTTGCAGAGTGGAAAAATGTATGCTCACAGTAGAAAGCGTTTTCCAATCTTTCTCACACCTGGTCAATGCATCTTTAACTTTAGGGCCAAACAAGGATGTGCCGCCAAAAGGGGATTGATGAACGAAGACTTGAAGAGCAACACCAGAACCCACTGCTCTGGTCATTCCTTCAGCTACATGTGAAATAAGCCCCATGGAAGAATTAGAAATTGAATTTAGGATGGCTGAGAGGTAACAGAATCTCAAACCTCTTCAGAAATGGCTTCTGAGAGGGTATCTGAAAATTCTTTAATCAAATCCCTCTGTAGTCTGGTGAAGTCTGCCAGGTAGTTCAAGGACTGTAAGTCAAAGGTCGCTGATGTATAAATTCACATCTCAAATCTATTCTTCATCCCAGACTCTTTGTTGGGAGGATAGATAGAGGAACCTTCCTCTGCTAGTTCCATTTTTGTGGCTGCCATCATGACCATGGCATCTGCAGGCAAATCTTTTGTCCAGAATGGCTATTCCTTGGGGACAGTGATAATTTTGTCTGGTCTCTGGAGGATCGGCTCAATGGAATCAGGAGCCTTCTATGCCCGCCGAGAGATATACTCAATGATTTCATTGGTGGGTGGCATTACCCAGAAAGTAGATGGGTGGGTACCAAAGGCCTGCAGGTCCACATATTCCCCAGACAAAGGACTGGTGGACTTCCAATCACCTTTCTGCTTAAGAATTTCCAGAATGTCGCCAAATGAGATATCATCACGAGGTGGCTTTGGGGATCCTTCGCTCTCATTGAAATCCACGTCTTGTGAGACAGAGTCTTCTGCAGAATCCAAGAGCTTCCACCTGCACTTCTTCTTCCTAGGGACCTCCTCAGTGGGGTGGTATGGGGAGGTACTGGAAAAAGAGGTGGCATCCTGGTGGGAAACCTAAGGCTTTGGTACTTGCTGCCCCAGTGGAGGCAATGGTTGAGGTTCTGAATGAAAATGTGACAGAGTTGGCTGTTCCGAGAGAGAAGGAATCAACTGATTGACTGAAGCAGACATGGTTCTCTCCATAGCCTTGAAAGTAGATCCCCCCTGAGAAGGAAAGGATCCCAGATTTGAGAAGGTGGAACTCGGAGCCATAGTCCCTCCCTGCCCCAAAGAGATCCCTTCAGAGGCAGAATCCAGAGCTGAACTGATCTGTGCCAAAGCCCTGATTTGCAGAGATGCCTCCAAATAAAATAGGAGTCAACTGCGGCTTCTCGGAACTGACAAGACAGATACAGCTCTGAGAGGTCTTCAGTTCTGACTGAACCAAAGAACTCAGAGCAATTTTCAGATCTGGAGGTGAGGATGTCTTTGGATCCAAAGTAGTCAGTACCAGACAGCTCAGAACCATGCTCTCTGAAGCTTCCAGTGAAGCTGGAGGAGGGATTAAAGCTGGGGTAGTTGAAGTCTGAAGTCCCTGACCCATGGGGGTGGGAAGCAAGGTGGTCCCTGTCATACCTTGCACCCAGAGAATTTTCCTCATCAATCTCTCCACATTCTGGAAGAATGGGTGGACATGATAGATGGAAATCTGTGTCTTTCCAAGAAAGGAGAAGGAAGTCTGTCTGGAATTGGATCTACTGTAGGTGAATATCATGTCCTAGGTATGAAAAATGTAGTGGAAGATGAATCCTTTATTTGAAGCATCAGTTCAGAAGAACTCGACAATGAAATGTGTTTTTTCTTGAACTATAAGAACTAATCCGAGATTGGATCTGAAGACTTCATGGTAGTACTCTTATGGCTTAACAATTCCATCGGAGCTGAAGGCTTGGACAATTTGGTTCTTGGATCTGAGGGAGAAGATGGAACAGAAATTTTTGTCTTCTTCAAATTCAGAAACAATGGAGAAGTCAGAGATGAAGAACTTCTAGTTTTAGCCCTCTCCAAGACCTTAGAGGAGGAAGAAAAGGCAGGACTAGAAACATCAGATTTGACTTCATGTTTTTCTTTAGGTAAATAAGTCATTTCAGATATGGCCTCCCTGAAAGAGAAGGGAAGAAGTCCTTTCAGAATCAATTTATTTATTCTCTCTACAAGAGCACGATGGCTGAAGGAGTTACAAGTGGAGCAGTTCTCCTGAAGATGGAGGGGCCCCAAATAATGTATGCATAGAGAATGTGAGTCAGAATAAGGAATTTTGTGACCACATTTTTCACAGTGCTTAAAGCCTGCCAGGCCTTTTTTTTTATCCACCATTTAAAAAACAAAAACACGCACACACACATGCTCCGTTCAAAAAAAAAACAAAAATTTAAAAAAAAAAGAAGCA
>NC_056751.1:359630914-359690914 GCF_019279795.1 Protopterus annectens
GTTCCTAATGGATTAAACCTACAGAAAAGAACCATAGTGAACGATCGTTGTAAAAAACAAAGATTTTAAGTTGTTAAGTGTAACTGAACGAGCCTGAGATGCTGAGGGACAATGAACCAAAAATTCTAACTGAATCGCCAAAAATTGGGGCATATTTGAAACATTATTGTATAACGTGACAGGAACGAAAAAACACACAATAGCTGATACCGGGAGCCAAAATAAGACCGGAATTGAAAAGCTACAGGAAGAAAGGAGAGTATGGGTGGGAATACGAGTGACGTAGCTAAGTGGGCGTTATGTTGGTTAGCTGTTGTTGGACCCGAATTTTAGACGCTGGGATTGTCCCTTTAACAAAACATTTTGTGTTCTAGACATGGATGCCAAGATTCACCTCAAGAACAAAGCTCTCAAGGTAAATTTCTTGGCATCCATGACTCAAACATGCAATATGATTGTTAGGATTAGCAACACAATCATAATCCTCTCTATATAAATTATAATAAAATGTACTTTTGTGCCAGAAGACCCACACAAATTCAGTAGCTTAAGGCTTGGCTTGTAACCAACTCTTCTTTTAGTGTTAAGTCTGCAATTATTATTTGGATTCTCTAATATCTGTTCTAATGATAGCATACGACCTAAATCATTCTGCAACTTCAGTGTTACAGTTTCAGATGTATAAATGAGGTCCCTTCTACAGTAAAGGGTAAAGCATTTACTGGAACAGAAAATTCAGTGGGTGCCTCCAAAGCACAGGTATAGTTAAAGATATAGGGTATGACTTTAGAATGAATTTAGAATTTAGAAAGGATGATGCAGTGGTGCAGCAGTAGCACTGTCCCCTCACAGCAAGAGGTTCTCCGTTTCGATTCTTGGCTGGGATGCCATCTGTGCGGAATCTGCATGTCCTCGCTGCATTCATGTGGGTTTCCTCCAGGGGCTCTGGCTTCCTCCCATGTTTCAAAGATATGCATCTGGAACTTTTCTCCCCGGGCCTCCACTGAAAATTGGCTTAGTTCCAAGTCGAACTTTCCCAGTAAATAAATGTTAAATAAATAAAATAAAATATAATCCAGCAAAGATTTTTATCAAATTAAGAAAATAAATCAGCAGACGTGAGTTGGTGGCTGAAAATCAGGATGCCTGAGTTTTTGGCCGATAACATTTGTGATAACCATCTGCTAAGGGAAGGAAACTTCTAAAGAAGTTCAGTCATAATTTTTGAAGTTATATTAATGGTCTCATTAAAATTAGCATCCTGTGGGGAAAGCCTGAAGGCTGTGAGAATGTACCCTCATTATCCGAGGCAATATGCTGTGGGGAGAGAAACTGAAAAGTAAATACACTTTCTTCTTCATCAGGTGAAAGAAAAGGATGACTCCTCCTTTTTAACTTATAAAAGACCATTGCTGGTACCAGTATAGATGATAGCTGGTAAATGTTGTTGTTGTTGTCTTTTGGCTTTTCCCGGTTAGGGGTCGCCACAGTGGAACTCCGGTCCACTAATGATTGGCAGTAGATTTTCAAAAACTCAGAGGTGCCAGCTCGACGTTCAACCTTCAGTGAAGGCACACCCATTTACGCATGTCTTTCGAATGCCCACCAAACCATGAGGAGGACATGCAGACTCCACACAGAAGGCACACCCCACACTCCAGCCAAGAATCGAACGGGAGAACCTCTTGCTGTGAGGCAACAATGCTACCGCTGCACCACCGTGGCATCATAGACGATAGCTGGTAAATGTTGACCTAAAATACACATCACTCCATGTAAAGCTCCATAACAGGTACCAGGTGCATCCCAGCAGAAAGGTTCTCCTCAGACATGTAATCCTTTAAAGTAAATCTGGAATCCAACTTACACATGCCCCATGAACTTTGGGTGGTTGTGAAACTTGAGGATTTTCACCACAAAAACTTGTGAGCGAGGCTTCTGAAATTTGTTCATAGAAGCCTGCAGCTGAAACTGATTAACACCTAATTTCAGGGAAGACCAATCTTTTTACTTTGGCCAGTACATATACAGGTACCTTCCTGAACCATAGTATTGGCACCCCATCTGGTTGAGACTCTCCAGATATTATGAGAACTAAAAACTTTTTTTTCCATGTTAGTGGAAGATGTGCCATCTTTGATGATGTGATCAGGCTATCAAACAGAATAAACATTGCAAATAAAAGTCCTTCCAACCTATTTGCCTAATTATTTTATACTTTGTTTACCGGGATAGATCATTGGGCCAAGAAGAGCCCGTTTTCAATGGCGTCCCGGGGAGAAAAGCTCCATGAACAACAATGTAATACGAAGACGATGCATTTACATTTATGTAATACTATTGAAGAACGATGGTATTACACAACATGACAAAAAATCCACGATTACAGTGAAAATATGAAGCAAAAGGTAAAAATTACATACATACACACACACACACACACACACACACACACACACACATAAATAAGTCAATTAAAATAAGAAAAATCCATTGGTGCATATTCCTGTTAGATTTGTTACAATGTGAAATAACATAGATAGGGTTTACATTACAGTTTTACATGAAATCCTAGCAGAGTTAAAGTAGGATAGGGGGATAAGAGGTGTTAATTGTTGAATGTAAGAAGGGTGGGACAATAAGAAAAAAAAAGTAGAGCAAGAGTAGTACATGAGAAAAATGAAGATGGCAGTATTCAGAGAAGCTCAGTATGATGAAGAGAGAAGTAAAGGAGTGTGAGAAAATGGGGGAAAAAAGAGGTGTGTCATGTGGGATGAGAGCAGGAACATTCCCAGAGGGTTTTGAGATGGGAATGAAGCAAGGTCTTGAAGGTAGAGTGGTTGTCTGTAGTACGAATAAGAAGTGGCAGGAAGTTCCAGAGGCGAGCTAGGGAAAAGGATAGTAGATGTTTGCCTGAATCATGAGCAGGCTTGTGCAGTTCATGCAAATTCTTGTTATTGGATCTTAGAAGTCTGTTGGGTAGCTGCATTTTGAAGGAGGAAGCAAGGGAGGGGCAGATGGAGGGATTAAAGATGAGTTTATGGGCACGAGTAAGTTGAATGTAGGTAAGATGGTTGGGAAGTTTGAGACAATTTAGTCTGTGCAGGGCATTGCAGTGGTGGGAGGAGGATTTATAGCCAGTAGCAAACTTAGAAATTTTGTTATTACAGGAGGATAGCTTTGTTTTTAGAGAAGATTGAAGGTTGGTAAGAAGTGGGGCACCATATAGGAGAGAAGGAATGAGGAAGGTGTTAGAGAGTACAAGTTTCATAGTGGGAGTGATATAGTGGTTATGGCAGTACAGCAATGCCTAGTTTCTGGTGGGTTGACTTTAGATTGGTTAGTAGGTGGTTATCAAATTTTAACTGTTTATCAATAAAGACTCCTAGAAGCTTTATATGGGAGGCTACCTCGTGAGAGGTATTGTTTTGACTAGTGACTGAGAATGAGTTCTTGTCTATAATGGTTCTTTTTGAAGGGGAAAATAACAATTTTATTTTTTGATGCACTGAGTGATAGGTCATTGTCTATCATTCAATGTTTGGTATATGAGAAAGCATCCCGAGTTAGATTTAAGAGAGTGGAGGTGGAAGTGGCAGAGCAGATGATCAGAGTCATCTGCATATTGAATCAGTTTAGCACAAGGAATGCTTTGGTGGAAGTCATTTATGAAAATGTTGAACAGTACGGGACCCACTATGGAACCCGGGGGTATGCATGTAGGTGTATTAAGGAAGGAGGAGGTGGCTTTTTTCCATTTGACAACTTGTCTGTCAAAGAGAAAACTAGAAAACCAATTGACAAAAGAGTGGGATAGGTTTAGATTTGAGAATTTAGATAGGAGAAGGTTATGGGAGATAGTGTCAAAGGCCTTGGATAAGTCCAGAAGCAGGGTGGACATCAGACAGCCGGAATCCCGGGCTTTGTTGACGGTTTTGAGGAAGGAGGGGACAGTGGTTGTGGCACTGTGGCCAGGTCTAAAACCATGTTCTGTGGGCGTAAGTAGTTGGTTGTCTGTGAGGTAGGGTAGAAGCTGAAGGTGGATACACTTTTCTAGAACTTTTGAGAGAGGGGATAAGATAGTGATTGGCCGGAAATTTGGAATGTTATTATCTCCTTTGTGAAGGGGAAAGATATAGGCCTTTTTCCAGAGTAGGGGTACATAGTTTTCTTGGACTGAGTGGTTTATTATAATGTAGATGGGAAAGGCGATGGCATCAGCAGCAATTTTGAGGAAGTAGGAAGGAAGGTCATCAGGGGCATCTGAACATGGTTTCAGTTTTTGAAGGAGTTTTTTTTATGGTGGTGACAGGAATGGGTTTGATAGTGATGGAAGGGGGTTGGGAGGTGGTAGTGTTAGGGGAGGGAGAGATAGGAGGAGTTTGGCTATAGAATCAATAAAGGAGGAGTTAAATTGGGTGGCTAAGGAGAGGTCTAGGACATTTGGGTCAGGGCAGAGGTTGTCTCTTTTGCCAGGATTGAGGGGGGTGGAGATGCCATTCCAGAATTTTTTGGGGTTGGTCTTGTGGTTATTTTAAAGTGTGGAAAAGCAGGAGCAAGTTTTTTTTTTTTTTTTTACTTTGTTATGTAGTAAGCTTATATTCAGTCAGGGTGGTATGAGTTTTATTTTTCTGGTAATGTTTCCGGGCTTTGTCACAGAGATGCATAATGGTTGTAGTTTCTTTGCTTAACCATGGGACGGTTTTACTTTTAATTCTTTTGGCTCTGGAGGGAGCACGGATATTTAACAGGTCTAAGAATGTAGTATTAAAGCAGGCTACTGCATTATCTAGGGAGAGAGTTTTTAGAGGACTCCAGTTTGCGTGTTTTAGAGAGCTGGAAAGGTTTCGGGGTTGAAGTTTTTGAGCGTGCAGGAGGAGATATAAGTGTGGGATAGTTGTAAGGAGGAGGGAAGGCGACGAGCAAAAGAGGGAAGATGATCGCTAAGAGTGTCAGGGTGGGATACTGCTGTCAGAGATGTATTGGGGGTGGGAAACAAGAATCCAGTCAAGAGTAGTACCAGAGGAGAAGTGTTTCGAGGGCCTGGTAGTAGAGGTTATTAGTTGGGAGATACAATACAATACATTTACTCACATGTTTACATCATGAATCCTTGGAAGGAAAATAATGAAAGTCTTAAAGAAATAAAAATAATAAAGACCCAGTGAAATGCAAAATAATGTAATATGTTACTTCAGGTGAATGGAAGACGTGTAACAGTCTGAAATGGCGAGAACTAAATAGAACCTGCACCACTAATACAAAAGATAGCTATGCACACACCAGCGGAAATGCATTTCTGTGGTAGCCTGAATTGGGACTATGTGCATTAGGCAAGAATCCACTTTTTCTTCAACTTCAGCTCCTAAAAATACAAGATAGGTTGGGAAATAACTAAATATTATGATTTATAGTTACAGTGACTATTCTCAAAGAGATTTTGCTTCAAAGCATATGTAGACTCACTGCAAATGAAGCTGCCTTCTAAAATTAATACATTCACAGATACATGTAGTAACATCTAAATTTGTAGACGAGCTATAATAAACCAAAGCTGGACTTAAAAGCTAGAAATCTTGAATCAGCTCCACCTACAGTTTAACTTTTGAAATCATTTCTGTATCTTCTGAGTTTGCCTTATTCCATATTACATATTAGGTGGCAACACTCTCACCATGAGTGTGTTATTTCAGTAATTGTTTAGAAACAAGCATTTTATTACACAAACTGGTGTTAGTCTGTCTTGTTTAAGAAACTTGTACCAGTTGTATTATTTCAGCAATTGTTCCGAGACAAGTAAATTATCACACAAACTCGTGTAAGTATTTGTCTTGCTTAAGATATTTATATTCACTGAGCTCTTTGCTGCAGCAGTATAACCCTTGGTCTGAAGCTTTCACATGAATGGAAGCATGCATGCACCTCCAGAAAGCAGTAACTGCAGCGCTCACAAGGTTGCCGCAGGGTGGTTGAAGATAGAGCAAACTCACTGACAGCAGTATGATGTTGCACCAGTGTCCTCAGTCTCTTGACCAGCCCCGGATGTAGGTTGGGTTGAACCTGGGTGAGGTTAAGATGAGTTTGGGAGAGCTGGTCAACAAGGAGAGGAGGAGTGCTGACAGTTGATGATCAGCTATGGGAGGGGAAAAAGATACCTGTATCAGACACACAACTGTGTTTAGATAGCATGGTCACCTTGTTCTCAAACAATACCAGGACTGCTGTGGTATTATTAGATGAATGGGTTAGACTCCAACAATAACAGCTGTAGTCTTAAGGATGAGAAAGTGGGTATCACCTGGAATTTAATGCAAAGTGGTGGTGGTGGTGGCAGTGCTGGCAGGACCAGAAATGGGAAGAAAACATACTACGAGAGTGATCCCAGAGCAGTTTTAGAATGAAATACCATGGTGAAAGCCATCAAGTTGTTGAGGTGAAGTGTTAATGGACTGCACTTAAAGTATAACAAGGTCACTCTCCCACTGAAACCAATATCTGAATGCTTTGTGCAGAATACTAGGTTCTCTGTAAAGACCCTAATACATCTGGTAGAAAGCATGCAATAAATACCATCTTGGATTATGAATCAGATAGTATATAACAAAACAACTAGAGTTTAACTTAAGAAAAAATGTAACAAACAACACAGAAATATGGCACCCTGATGTAAAATAAAGGGGTGAAGCTGAAAAGGACAGCAGAATAAGGAGGAAATATGATGGCAGTTGACACAGGGACTACTTAAGACTGACTGGTGGTACATGAAACACTGTTTGAAGCAGTGTCAAAGTGAGGGTTAATGAAGATGTTTCAGCGATTCCAAAACAGAAAGAAGAAATGATTGAGAAAGGGCAATTGCATAAAGGATATTTGCAAATGTCTGTCTGTTAGAACAGATGGTTAAAGGCTGTGAACCGTTAAAGAGCTGGTTCTTGTATTCAGAGTACAAGACTCAATTCCTTCCATCTCCTTTTGCCTACTATATAACTCTGAGCAAGTGTTCCCGGGTCACCTCTGTAAGGGAACATGTATGCCCAGTTGGATAACTGATGAATGCAAAAATAAAAACACTCAAGTGACCATATGACTTCTACCTTTACATATTCAAATTTCAAAGACAGATATTATGGAAGTTGCCATAATAGTTAAGGTCTTCACCTCCAATGCACAAAATACAAGGTTCAATCCTAACCTCTGACCAATGCCTGTATGGAGTTGTTATGCTCTCCCTGTGTCACTGTGGGGTTCCCCACAACACCCAAATAGTATATGTGTTTCTATCTCAACCCCTCTCAAGAATGGAGCTGTGGGCAACAACACAGACTCTAGATGGTGCCCCAGAGGGGAAGAATTATACAGACCAACCACTTTAGGCATCTATTGTGGTGTGCAGGCTCCTCAAGATAGGAGAACACAGATCACAGACTGTGGGATATGGCAGGACTAGCCACTTGACAGTGTAAAAATATGGCTCTAGGTGATCCAACCATGTCAACTTATGTCACCAAATAGGTATGAGTATTTGCTGGTAATAGGTGAGTTGAGGGCTGCCCTGCGAAGACCAATGTCAACTACCCATGCTAACTGTGGGAGGTGTGCAAGTGACACTACCAGCCAGTGTGTGCCCATCATAAAGCCCAGCAGACCTGGGTCAATAAGTTACTGGCCAGCCTAGTGTCCAGTTGCCCAGCTTGGGTTATCTGGGACAGCTCTGTTGAGCAAATGCTAGACATAAAACCAATCAACCTGCCAAGCATGAAGTTAGAATTGCTACACTCAATGGCGATTCACTGACAGGATGAAGTGAATGACATGACAGTAAGGAGGAGGCTGGACATCCTATGTATCCAGGAGACAAGATGGAAGGGCAGTGCAGCAAAGACACTTGGCCTGGGATCCAGAGTCTATTATTCAGGACAGGTTAGAAATGGTGTGAGAATTGTGTTATGGCAGACACTTCAAAAGACAGTGAGACGTATCATCAAATTTAGTTACAGACTCATGGGGATCAAAATTTAGTAGAATGACAGGGCAGTATTCATAATCTCAGCTTATGCCCCACAACAGGTTTATGATAATGAGGAAAAGAGTACATTCAGACAGCAGTTTCAAGACCTACTAGATAAAGCAGGGCAACATGAATTGGTGTTAATAATTAGTGACCTGAATACACATATCAGGGCAGACAGAATGAGATACAAGGACTGCCTAGGTCCACATGGGTGCCATACAGGAATAAAGGAGAGACCATTCTAGACATTTGTCTGGCAAATGGGTTGATAGTGGCCAACACATGGTTTAGCAAGAGACAGAGTTAGAAGATCGCATGCAAAAGTAGTCAACATGCAACTCAGGTATACTTCCTCCTAATAAAGAAAGGGCAGTGGGATAGAAACAGTGATTGCAAAGTTACCCTCAGTGAAATGGCTTGCCCTAAGCATAAACCACTAGTTGCCACAATGAGCTGCAAGAATGGTTAGAGAAGGCTCAAATGTCAACAGACCCTGTTGAAGACATGGAAGCTGAATGGAGAGAAAGCACAACACTTCAAGGAACTACTCAGGGATCTAGCACCAAAAGAAGAAGAATGTCAGTGCCTCAAAACAGCATGTGTGAGGAGTACAGAACAGAAATGCAGCCAGAGATAGATATGGAAATAAAGTACATAGGGGAAGCTGATGGTGGAATGCAGAAGTACAGGAAGGCATCAAAAGAAAGGAGTTCGGGTAAAAGTGGGAAACAGAATGGATGGATCAGGCTAGGAAGAAATACTGGTTGGCTAATAAAGAGGCTAAGAGAGCAGTTGCAACAGCAAGAAACAAGGCATCAGAGGCACTCTACCAGCTTCTGGAAAGTGACTCAGTCGATGGCTCAAAGAAACTTTTTCCAGTTGCAAGGAAAAGACAAAGATAAAAATAGTCACACACCCTTCATAAGGGATGCCAGCAATGACCTGTTCACCAGTCCACATTACTGTATGGTACATAAATCTTGGCAGTAAAGGCAGAGCAATTGAGGAAGCTAGAGCCGGTGGAGATGAAGAGATTGAGACAAGTGGTAAGATGCACACTGTGGGATAGACAGAGAAATGAGTCCATAAGAGCAGGAGCCAAAGAATATCCAATTATAGGAAAGATCAACGATAACAAATTATGATGGTTCAGACATGTACAGAAAAGCAGAAGACAATATGGTGAGGAAGTTTTGGACAAAAAGGATGAAGATATGAGTAAATGAAGGCATCCAGCAAAGAGGTGGATGGATTGCGTGACAGAACACTTGGACAGTCAGGCACGAGTGTCAAAGAAGGTAGGACAGTGGCACTGAATATATATATATATATATATATATATATATATATATATATATATATATGAGAGAGATGGTGACAGACAGCACGGCACCCTGACCCCATATAGAAAAAGGGGATCATCGATGATGATGATGATATTCTGCACCATTTTCAACCAGTTCATCACCAAAGTTTTTATTCTCCTTTGTCTTTAAAGTCTATAGCAATTTTGGAAACATGTTCTTAAAGTGTTCCTTTGAATTCATTTTATATTACACCTCCACACACATACTCAACAAAGAAACATGAGAATGATATGTAAACCCTAAAAAATTATAGGTGACAGATGTGTAAGAATTTTAAGTTATGTAATTACCATAACTTGGCATCTGTATTGTCCAGTTTCATTCTGACTCACATATGGGTGTCTCAGATCCAGCTTGGCTGCTTTACACAGACTCACATTTCAGTCTTGAGCTCCTCCCTCTACTCACACTGCTCTGAACTACACACAGATCCCTCAGCTCGAGTATGCTGCCTATACAGTAATACGAGAGGAACGAAAGAGTAAAAGAAAGAAACCAAAGTCTCATCCAGAAACAGCTGTTCCAAAAAGGCTCCGCAGGTCTTTCCAAAATAATCATAGGTTGGGGGATGATAGGGAGGGAAGACAAGTCAGAATGAAACTGGACAACACATATGCCAAGTGATGGTAAGCACATAACTTAAAAATCTGATGGTGTCCATTTCATTCTGACTCACGTATGGGTCAGAGTCCCCAGCTACATAAATTCGGGTCTATGTTAAATCATCGAATGCTTAAAAAGGTGAATGATGATTTATCGAACCCATGTAAGTGAAAGCTTACAATCTCAAATGCTTAAAACAGTGATTTTTTTCCAAGGAGAGAAAAAAAAAAAAAAAAAAAATTAAAAATGTTACATAAAGTGGGGGGCTTTGCCCCCCACACCCCCCTATGTAAATATACTAACTCTGAGATCGCACTACAGTCACGAAAATGGCAAAGTAATGGAAGCGGCCAAGCGATTTCTTTCCCAGGAAAAGACTTTGCTTACATGCCGTTTCGCTATTTTGCCTTTTCGTGCTTTCAAGTTCAATCAAGACGCATTTGAAAGAATGCGTCCTTGATCATTTAATAGCAACCCATACATTCTTGGGTGGCCTCAAGGAAGGATATGCTAGAGCACTGTTGAACCAAAAGAAGCTCGTCCAATTTGTAATGAGTCATGAAGGTTTGGAGTTTGGACCAAGTGGCTGCTGCACAAATGTCATCAATGGAAGTTCTGAAAGAGAAGGCAGATGATGTGGCTACAGATATCAATGAATGTGATTTAGGAGAAGTGGGCAACTTCAGACCATTTTTGGCATAAATTAAAGATATGCAAGCTGTTATCCATTTTGCAAGAGTCAGTTTTGTTACTGCTTATTTTACGTGATTAGATAAGAAAGAGACAAACTGTTCGGATTTTCTGAACTGTTTGGACCTATGAAGATAAAAATGTAGTTGCCTATGCATATCCAGCAAATGCGACAAATATTCACCCTTATGGAGTAATTTGAAAAGAAAAATGGTAGCTACGAAAACAAAATTACCACTAATTCCAAGGACCACCACAGAGCATTCTAGAGCTATGTCAAGAATCTCGATGGCAACAACCAGATGTGCTCTGAGTTACAGCACAAAGGCATGGAAGTTACAGAACCAACTGAGCAGATAGCTTCAGTGCTAACTTTACCCCCCCTCATGCCCTAAAGGGCCTATATATCTATACAGGAAGAATGCAGAGTCCCTGTAATCACAACTACGCAGGTAAAAGCTGCACTCTCTAAAGCCAAAAACACAGCATCCATGGGACAGGACAACATCCCAGCCTGTGTTTTACATGAACTTCAGAACGAATTGGCTCCCCACTTAAGCACCATGTTCAATAATAGCCTCACATTAGGCTTTGTGCCCACTGAATGGCACACAGCAACAGTTATCCCACTCCACAAAGGGGGAGCCACCACTGATTCCGGGAACTATCGACCTATTAGCCTGACGAGCCTGGTCTGCAAGGCCATGGAACATATGATCATGGAACTCATAAACAAAGACATTGGTAACCTCCAAACTCTGGATCCCACCCAGTTTGGGTTTGTAAAAGGCAGATCATGCCTCCTGAACCTGATCGACTTCTTTCAGGCAGTCATCAAAGCCATAGATGAGAGCAAGGTGGCTCATACAGCCTATCTTGACCTCGCCAAGCCATTTAACACCATCCCCCATTCTGGAATTATAGCTAAACTCACTAAACTAGGTATAAATCTCTACGTCACAACATGGGTTGCCAAATGGCTCACTGACAGAACTCACACTGTAAAAGATGCAGACTCCAAATCTGACCTCAAAGCAGTGACAAGTGGAGTACCACAGTGTTCCGTCCTGGGACCTCTCCTGTTTGGTATCTACTTCTCTGAAGTACAGGCTAACACAGAAGGCCTCTGGCTAATGAAGTTCCCAAATGACTGCAAACTAGGAGCCATAGTCAAGTCCCCAAATGATGTGGACATCCTACAGAAGGGCCTCGCTGAGACAGATGCCTGGTGTCAGAGCCATGGCCTCAAGCTCAGTGCCAAAAAGTGCAGTGTTATCCCCTTTGGTATAAACTCTGCACCCATGAACTACCACATAGGCAGCAATCTACTTAACACCGAATGTGTGATAAGAGACCTTGGGACCCAGGTGGACAGTAGTCTCTCCTTTGATAGTCACATCACCACAGTAGTCAGGAAGTCCTTCTACATAGTACACCTCATCATAAAATGGTTCTCATCCAGGAAAAAAAAGAGGTAATTGTTCCCATCTACTTGACACTCATTAGACCCATTATAGACTACAACACCCCATTTGGAATGTACCTCACAAGACATCTGCAGCAGCTGGAAAGGCCACAGAAGTACCTCACAAAGAGGATTACTGGCCTCAAACAAATGCCCTACACTGACCACCTCAAAAAACTCCAGCTTTACTCCGTAGCATATCACATACTCTGAGGTGATCTCTGCCTAACATATAAAGCTATGTCAAACCCAGAGCTGTTGGACATGCTACACCTAAAGAAATCCCAATCCCTCTGAGCTACACACTCTAGGGACCTAAACCTTGTCACCTCAATAAACAGGACATGCTGGAGGGATAGATCCCTGTCCCAGAGACTTCCCATACTCTGGAACAGGCTACCCATCTATGTCAAGCAAAGTTCTTCATTAGCACTCTTCAAGAAAAATCTTGATGAGTGGATGAGAAATAGGAAATACACCCCGGGGATCACTTCTTTGTCTCTGCTCGACAGTGGCACAGGAAAATAACTTTCTTGGGTGGCGTAAGTCAGGGAACCTTGTTGGCTAGGCTTACATAAGCCCTTGGACCGATAACCTAGTACCTACCTATGAACCTATGAATGGCCTGGCTAATGTTTGAGTCAATAGTCACTTCAGGCATAAAAGAGGGGTTAGTACAGAGGGAAACTCTGTCTTTATGAAAGATAATATAAGGTGGCTTAAATGAGAAGGCCTGTATTTCAGAAATCCTTCTAGCCAAAGTGATGGCTACCAAAAAGTTAGTTTTCCAGGATAAGAATTTAATGTCACAGTTGTAGGCAGATTTGAAAGGCTTCTGAGTCCGTCCTTGGAGAATTACCGTCAAATCCCACGGAGAAGTAGGATTTATAATTGGGGGTCTGAGCAGAAAAAATATTTTCATGAAATCCTTGCACAGTTTGGAAGAAGCAATAGTACCAAAAGAAAGCCCAGTTTGGAAATTGGATATGGCTGCCAACTGAAGTTTTATCACAGCAAAACTAGACCCTTCTTTAAACAGAGAAGTAAGGAAAGTAAGGATCACTGAGATGGAGGCTGAGTAAGGATCAATGTTCTCCCTGGAAGCCCAAATGGTAAATCTGCTCCATTTGCTACTGTAAACTTTTTTTGGAGGAAGCTTTTTGGGAGGCTAATACTCTATCTCTAATCAGGGAAGAAAGCCTGGATCTGTTAACAATCATCGGAACTGGAGAAACCGTGGGGTCAGTTTGAGGGTGGCTAGATCCTGATGTTGACCTAGCGAAGGACATAATAGGAAGTCCCGATTGGTTTCCCTTATCTATGGAGAATATTTCAGATGAGAATGAAAAAAGGGGAATCAACTCTGATGAGGCCAATAAGGGGCAATGAGGATCATTGAGCTCTTTAAGCATTTGGCTTTCTGCAGAAACTTTGGGATAAATGATAGAGGGGGATAAACATAAAGGCCAATCATGGATTAGAACATCCCACGGGGACTCCCCCAGAAGGTGGGATCAGAGTGAAGTACCTGCTGCACTTGTTTAGAGGGGAGGCAAATAGGTTGCAGTAAGGAAATTCCTAACAGCTGAAAATCAGATTCACCACAGATTGATTGAGGGACCACTTGTGAGGGGTAGGAATGGACCTGCTGAACTTGTCTGCCAGTATGTTGGACTTCCCCAGTATGTGGGTTGTGAAAAGAAAGCAGTGTGAAGAGATCATTCTCAAACTCTCATGGCCTCTTTGCATAGGGGTAAGAAAGGGTTCTTCCTTGCTTGCTGATATGTCAGACTACCAACATATTGTCTGTGTGAATTGCAACATTCCCTAAAGGGAGAATGTCCTGAAAGGCTCACAGTGTAAGTAGGACTGCTCTCATCTCTAGGACACTGACGTGCAATCTGGTCTCCAGATGAATCCAACTGCCTTGGATAATCTTTCTCTTGAAATACCCCACCCCCCACCCCAGCTGAGAACCATCCGTGGTCACTGTGGCTGAGGGAGGACGGACGGACGGACGACTGGTCTGCCAACATACAGGCTGTCCAAAAGCATCCACCATCTCAGATGAGTTTTACAAATAGTCAGCAGCTTGACAGGAGCAGATAGAGAATGGCGAAGTACAGACCACTGAACAGCCAAGGTCCACTGGACAACACACATATAAAATCTTTCCAAAGAAACCAGTGTTATGGCAGCTGCCATGGATCTGAGACCTTACAGTATAAGCTTCACAGAAGGAGACAGAGGGATTAGTGTAACTTGTACTTGATCCCTCAAAGATTCTATCTGATGCAGAGGCAAGGAAGCTATTTATGTTAACATGTTCAATAGTGCTCCAATAAACTCCAATGTCTGAACTGGCAATGGCTGGTGATGCCCAGGAAATTAGATATTCAAAAAAGGTAGTCCCTGGCTTGAATAAGTTGTTGCTTGGCTGTTGCTTGGTTGAAGCAGTTAGAAGACAGTTGTCTAGATACAGGAACACCTAAAAACCTTGCAGTCTTAGGTGAGCTGCAACCACTGCCATGCATTTGGTAAACACTCTGGGAGCTGTGGTGAGTTCAAAGGGCAGGGCTCTGAATTGGTAATGACTGGCTCCCAGCTTGAAGCACAGATGACTTCTTCAGCATCTATTTTGATGTGATAGTACACATCCTGTAAGTCCACAGAGCCCATCCAATAATCCTTCCTCAGTAATGGAAGGATGAACTGTACCATAACCACCCGGAACTTCACCACCCTTACATACAAGTTTAGCTTGCTTAGATCCAAAATAGGTCTCAAGTCCCTCATCTTCTTTGGCATGAAAAAGAAGCGGGAGCAAGTTCTGGACACTCTTTGTTCATTTGGGAACTCTTGAATGATGCTTTTCTGCAGTGACTTCTGAACCTCTACTATTGCCACCTTCCTCTGACTGGGTAGAAATTCGGGGAGTTTCTTTTGTATTTTTGGTGGTGGATTTGAAAAGGGAATATAGTAGCCTCTAGATATTATGCTTTGCACCCAAGCATTGTTTTTTATTTGAATGCAGAGGAAAATGACCTTCAACTACCTCTAGGGTAGAGCAGTCGGGCAATGCTTCAGGAGCGCCGATAGATTTGTCAGAGAAAGTTTCCCTGAGGCCCTGGTTTTGTGAACCTCCCTCACCCCTGGGGCGGTGTCTACCATTGATGCCCCCTCCTGGCAATCTGAAGAAGGACTCCTAGTGTTGATCAGGAAAGGACCCTTGGGACTTACAGAACCAGGTTTTCTTGCCTACAATTTGATTCCTGGAAAAGTTTCAGTGAGAAGTAGGAAACTTGATTCCCATGGTAGATAAGGTCTGTCCCTCTTCTTGCTGTGGGTTAGGGTGCCTTTTACAGTTAGTCCAAATAAAGAAGAACCATCAAAGGTAGCAATGACAAATGATGCCTTGAACGTTTCCTCAAAATCACAAAGCCACATCCAGCCATCTCTGTAAACAGTAATGCCTGTGCTGGCATCCCGTGAGGAGCCCTCTGCAGAATGGGAGATAAGCCTCATGGACAAGTTGGAGAAGGAAGGGAGAGTAGCCAGTTTTGGAGATACCTTCTTGAAGTCCTCTGGCAACATGGTCTCCACCAAAGAATCAGAGAGTTCTTTGACCAGGTTCCTCTGCAGGCGAGTGAAATGTGCCAGGTAATTAAGTGCTCTCAGAGAGAAAGAGGCATAAATGCACTTACCAAAGCTGTCCATCACTGTGAACTGCCTGTTAGGCAGATTGACAATGGAGCTTTGCTCAACAAGTTCCTTTTTGGCAGCTGTAGCCACAACCATAGCATCCACTGGAATGCACTTAGTCTAATCCAAATGGTCTGCAGGGGAAGATAAAATTTTATCTAGACGTTTGTGTATTGGCTCAATAAAGTCTGGCTCCTTCCAAGCCCGTTGAACAACTAAATCAATTATAGCATCCACTGGGGGTGTCACCCAAAAAGCCCCGTCCTGAAAGCTTCCAAAAGCACAGACTCCTCAGAAGAGGGATTTTGGGCAGAACAACCACCTCTTTGCCTCAAAATCTCTAAAAATGTCCCCAAAGGAGATGTCTTCCAGTGGTAATCTTGGGGATACTTTCCTCTGAGGGGAAGAAATGGAGCTGACAAAGTTGGGGCTGATCCTCTACCCCAGGACCCTATGCAGACCTCTCAGGTTCAAGACCCACTCTGCTCCGAAGACCTTGGGGCAGAGTAGGTAAGGGCAACAGTCAAAGTCAAGAACGAAAAGGACCTCGGATCCAACACAGACTCTCTCGGCTGGCTAGGATCCCGGGGCTCCAATATCAAGGTACATATCAGAGAAGGAGACGCAACTGAAACTGGGAAACTCACAGATCCTTGAGTGGACAAAGTGGGAAGGACTCCCATCTGGATCTGGTTTTTGATGATTTTCCTGACCATCTTTGTCCACATCAAACTCTGAAAGGCTCCTGGAAGACCTGGAGGAAGCCACAGAGGGTGGCCTTGAATGTCTGATCAGGGTTTTCAAAATTTTAAGAGGGGGAGTTGGGGACATCAACCTAATATAGGGTTCTGGTGCCTGACTATTCACTCTCTGATCTGAGGACTTAGGAAATGAGGCAGAGGAAGGAGGGCGCAGAGAGTGCATCGCATCCCAGGAGCTCACCCCACTGGATCCGAGGGACACCTAAGTACCGATGAAGATGACCTCATCTTAGCAAACAACAAAGTCAGATCCCAAGGGCACTGTGGATCTGATGATGTAGAATGAAAGTTCGAGGTCAACCCAGTTGGATCTGAGGGGAACTTTGGATTCGCTGGAGCTGAACCAGGTCTAGGATTTGAGGACTTTGGATCCGAACCTTTGAGAACTTTGCAGGGAGGCTCTGAAGAAGCTCTTAGGGACTTGGAAGGAGGCTTCTCAGGCTCCTCAGATGAGGAACTAGCTCTGGGGGGGGGGGGGTTGAGCCCCTGGAGAAGTGGAAGGCAAAAGCCCTTTCAGAATAAGCTTCTTGTGGTGATAAGCGAATGCCTGAGGATTAAAATCCTCACAAATAGAGCACCGAGACTCCAGATTAGCCAGTCCAAGACAGTACACACAGCCGCTATGTTTATCAGAGTGGGGTATCTTATGCCTGCACTCTATGCACTGTTTAAATCCAGTAAGCTTCTCCATTACTGCCACTGAATCACCCAATAACAAAAAAACTTAAGCACAACAACAGAAATACAATAAAGCAAGATAAACTACAACAACGACAACCTGAAAATATCTAAACTACAAAAACTTCTTTTTTTTTTCTTTTTAGATGAAAGAAAAGAGGGCCACGGCCCGAACAGAGATAGGGATGAGGTAAAAAAACAAAAATCCCTGATGCCTGTGAAATCTAGTGGGTGGGGAGGCAGTGAAAGGGAAGAAATATAATTGTTTTAAAACCAAAATAACTCATCTGCGCAAGAAATGGATAACTGTATACCACAAATTTACTAAGATGCTCGAGAGCTGGAGAACTCATCTGACACTGATTGTAGCAAATGAGATCTGATGGAGCTGTGTGTAGCTTGGGGCATTGTGAGTAGAGGAGAAGCTTGAGATTTGAATGAGAGTCTGTGTAAAGCGGCTGAGCTGAATCCAAGGGGTTGGATCCAAGACCCCCATTCACAAGTCAGAATGAAACGGATAACATCAGATACAAGCTTTAGTATGATATTTTAAAAGTGGAATCCATAGTCTCTGATGTCCACACTACACACGCCATGCAATGGTGTTGTATTAAACTTACAAAATATGCACTTCCCAGCTGACAGTTGTTACCTACAAACTTCATGAATCATACAATTTTCATGAAGATTACTTCAGTATCCTGATTAATCATGGATGACCCGTGAGCTGCTGAGTCAATGAAACTACTCCATCCCTTTCCATGAGATGCAGCAATTTCAGAGGTGATAATATTGACATGGGTGGGTTGGGGGTGCTCCCATATAGAAAAAAAATTGATTTGTCAAGTCCGTAGACACACACTTTTACAAAAGCACTATTAGCATTGTCAGAGTCAGGGTAGTATTTCAAAAAGTTACATCACATCTCTACACCAAATTTTGAATAATTAGAGTGCTACACATATATTGCATTAGTGAACTAGATAAAACTACGCTTTCAGTATTACAATTCAGCATGTATGTCACACATGAGCATGATTTCCTACATCACCATATTAAGTTAAGAGCTCAGCTGATGCATAGCAATTGGTAATAGTTGCAAACTCCATTATCAAACGTGGCGTACCCCTTTAATTACTTCACAACATGGAGCACAACAGTGCAAGACGTTCTGGTATCCCACAGTGAATCTTCACAAGAACAACCTGTAGCTGTAAATCTTATTACAAAAGACTCACAAAATACACTAAAAATTTCCATTTTCCTCCTTACAGAAATAGGTGGTGTCCCCATCAACTCCTCAGTATAAAAAGTATCTACACAATTTTAAATAAAAATTCCATAAACTGTAGATGCTTTTGTATGATGTGCAACTTTCTCTTAAAGAATCAACAAAATTACAATTCATACAAATGATACTTTACTGGCTGCCAGGGCAATAGTTCTTCTATACAACATAACAGTGTTTAAAAATATTTAATTTTGTGTCATGTTTCAAAGACTGTTAACCTCCAGGCCATATGAGCAGGAAGTTTTCATGTGTTACTACATTTCTATACTACATCTACAGAAAAATGCTTAAAATCTAAGGCACTACAATTATATTTAAAGGAAACTTTAAAGAAAATATATTGCATAACAGACACTAAATGCAGCATTAGATACATTGAATATGGAGTATTATATAGTATCTATTAGACTATTAATGTTTGAGCAACAAACTGATTACTATGCAGACTACCTCAAAGACCATACAGCATTTTGGGATACTGCTTCAAAAAATAGGATGAAAGATCTAACCACAAATATGAGATACAAGCCTTCATCACATTATTTTGCCTTTGTGGCAAAATACTTCTCTTTCATTTATATAGCATCTTTCCATACATCTCAAACTGTAACAAAGGCCCCCAAATAGGGTCAGTTTCTAATATTGCTCTTTGGTTTTGGATCAGCATGCCTTTTATGAAGGATAAGAAGTCTGAAATTCAAATGTCTGGTTCTATTTAGTGACATCAATCCTCAATGATTTGCCAGAAAAACATTAATTTTATGAGGGACACACCAAAAATAAGAGGCAAAAATGTGGACATTTTGTGAAAATCTGGACAGTTGAGAGCTATGCATGTTTCCTCAAATAGCCCCTTTTTTCCTTGGTAAAGTATATCTCAGACAGTGACAGTCTATTCGCCCAGCAACTAAATAAATATCTTATACCTAAAGGTGTATCTTTGAATATAGCGGTATGTCAAGGCTATATGGAGTCCACTATGAAAATCTAAGCATAACCCCCATCCCCCAACAACAAACAAGACAAGTTAAACTCATTAAGATACTAAATTGCAGAAACTGTGGATGACAGAAGCAATCTTCTTTCCAGCTGGCAAGACACCTGCAAACCTTCCCCCACATAGATGAAAAACAGTTTTTCTTATATAAACTAAAGCCATGGCTATACAACTGCTGTGGAAAAAAGAAATAAGCTACAAGGATGAAAAATGTTTTGCATGACTGTAATCTCACAGTAGGGCTGATAAATCTAAAAATATTCTGGGACTTGTAACTCTGGGAAAGCTAGTATCAAGTAGACTACATTCATTTACTTAACTGTAATACAGGAACTCCTCAAAGCTATTAACATGGAAAAATGTAAGTTATGGACTCACCATAATGACAGATATATGTTGTCTGTTACCATCCTTCCTCAATGTATGGGTCTTGTAACCAACCTCAGATCTGACCGGACATTTCTAAGCTTTGGATCTGGTGCTCAGCCTCTTCCAATACTCAAAATCCCTGTGTAGACAGCAAGCAACCTCAGATCTAGTTTGTCTGCCAAAAATAGATATTTAGGAAAATGAAGTGGTACTAGCCAAAAATCTATTGGACTTAAACACTGCCATCCTGCAAATAGACAGCAAGAGAGAACCTCCAGGACCCTGGGCAAGGTCAGCTACAGTCATGCCAGTAATAATGACAAAGTGAGAAACTGTACAAAGGGAAGGAAGGAAGATGGGTGAGTAATTGAGGAAGGATATAAACAGACAACACAGATCTATCATCATGGTCAGCACACAGCTTTTGTAGCTGATGTTGTCTTTTCCATACACTCCTCAATGCACGGAACAGAGTCCTCAACTACTTTTTTACTTAGGTGGTCTTTTGGAAGGATATTCCAAAACACAGCCGAACCAAAGGAGGCTCTAGACCTGGACTGTATATCCAATCTATAGTGTGAGATGAAAGTATAAATCTTGTACCAGGTAGCTGCCACACAAATGTCATCATCTGGTACACTAGAAAAGAAAGCTGTAGACAAAGCCGCAAATCTAGTGGAATGAGGGATTGAAGGAAGTTACAAGTCTCTTTCATGACAGGCAAATGATATGCATTAGGACAACCAGCATGAGAGGGTGACTTTAAATACTGCTTTTCCAAGTTTAGTAGTAGAAAAGAATATAAATAATTGGTCAGATGTTCTGAAAGGTTTTGTCTGATACAAGTGAAAATATGCATATCTAGCATATGCAAAGTATATTCACATTTATTCAAAGAATTTGGGAAGAACACTAAAAGGTCTATGAACTGAATAATACATAATTCAGAACCCAACTTATTTTCAGGGACACTATATCATTGTGAAAACTTAGTTAAGGAGCTTTTGAGGACAAGGCTTGCAGTTCAGAAACTCTCCTGGCAGAAATGATAGCAACCAAAAATAAGTTTTTCCATGATAAAACTTTAGGTCAACCTTAGCAGCAGGTTTGAATGGGGGACCAGCCAATGCTTGTTTTAAAATGTCCCAGGGAGGAACTGAGTCTCTAAGTGGTTAGTGTAGAAGAAAAGTTGCCTGAAGGGAAGCCTTGAATAATATAAGAAATGCTACCGGCATATGATTTTCGCCCACATAGTAAAAGGATATCTCAGCTAACCGAACTTTGATGGTGGAGTAACTGGCACCACAATGAAAAAGATGGGCAAGGAAGTCCAAAATTATTGGCAGAGGAGCTGAGAAAGGGTCAATATTACTTTTAGCTGCCCAAATTAAAACCTTTTCCATTTGTTCTCATAAATTTTCAGAGTATAGGGCTACTGGGCAGAGGGCAAACTGTGCAGAACTGAAGATGAAAACTTAGACTGTTGGACCATCATTGGAATTTTAGAACCCATGTGATCAGTGTGAGTGGCTGAATGTTCGGGTGAAGTAACCCTGAGTGGTGAGAAAAAAGAACTGGGTCTGAGACCAGCACCCAGGGAGGGTGGACTACATGAGGTCAGAGAAAGGAAACCACTCTTGTCAAGACCAATAAGGGGATATTTGGATGACTATGACCTTCATCACAAATGCTCTTTGAAGAAACTTTGGAATTGGGGCATCAGAGGAGTCTCAGGGGCCAAATGTGTGCTATAGCATCCCTGGGTGACTTCCCCTCTTGAGGAAATAGAGAGAATAACTTGCTGCATTTTGTGTTGTGGGGAGAGGCAAAGAGGCTGCAACAAGGTCATCGCCAATGGCTGAAAATCAACTCTATTACTAATGGGTTGAGGGACCACTCATAAGACAGTAGTACAGACCTGATTGACCCATCCATAAAAATATTGGATTTCACTGGGATATGCACTGCTATAAGAAAGTGGCAAGAAGATATCACACACTGCCACAATCTCATGGCCTGTCGGCACTTTAGGTAAGATTTGGTTTCTCCTGTTTGTTGATGTACCAAACAGCTGCCACTTTGATATGAAGACTGGTCTTTGTTTAGTACTATGTGCCTTGGACTGTCTTTCTTAGATAATGACCCATTGCATAACATGTGCCAACGTGGGAAAATGCATAATGTGTGCCAAGAAATTAAAAGCTCTCACCAAAAAAGTAGATGAGGTGTAAACATGCTTCCCAAATCTGTCCAAAGCATGTGATTCCCTATCTGGTGAATGGACAGAGGAACTTTCAGCTGCAAGTTACTTCTTAGTGGCTGCCACCAGTACCATGGAATCTACCATGGGTCCCTTGCTCCAATACGGACTGTCTTTGGAAGCAACCAGAAATCTGTTGCATATCTAGGGAATAAGCTCAGTTGTGTCTAGCTCCTTCTACACCTGGGAGCAGATCAGGTCTACCAGGCACTTGGGGAGATAAATCCTCTTTTGAGAATCTCTCTGAATGAGACATCCTCAAGGGGGATCTGAGAGAATCTTCTTCCTCATCAAATTCAGTTTTGGTTACAGGAGATTCCTCAGGGGAATCCAAGTGCCTCCCTTTGCACTTGTGCTTTTTGTGTATCTCTTCTGTGGGATGTTCAGGAGAGGTCTCAGAAGCTGACAGTTTCTCTCAGGTGAACTGACTCAAGGCTCCCAGAGACTAGTTGTCATAGGCTGCAGAAACTTGGAAACTCTATGGGGGATGTGCGACGATAAGCGGTACTACCAGCCATGCCAGAGAGAAATAACACAATGGATGTATGACTTGTGCCAGCACAGCTAGCTGGAATTTTGTAAATAATTGTATGACATTAATATATCAAGAAATAAAATAAAACCACTCAAAAGCAGCAAATAGATGAAAGAAGCGTGCAGAACAGACCACCAGCAAAAATCCAGGCTTATTTAAGCGCTTTTCGTCAAGTTTCAGACTTCATCAGAATAAAATCACATGATCATAACAAACATATATACACCACCCCACCTAACCATTGGTCAATGTAATTACATAATTTTCTCTAAAACAGGCAAAACATATATACACCACCCCACCTAACCATTGGTCAAGGTAATTACATAATTTCCTCTAAAACAGGCATTATACAAAATTAATAAAAAAATTATTAAAACTTGATATTCTTACGAAGAATACAACTGATAAACCTATAAAAAATACATTGATTTTAATTTTAAAACAGAACTCAAGGAAATTCTGTCATTAAGACCTGGTTCTTGGCAAGCATTAGTTTTAATCTGCCATGTCAATTCCTTAAATTCTAGCCATTCATCCATTGGTCCCCCTCTTGCTCCAAGGTCAGTATGGTCTATGGTCCCAAACTTAAAAAGTATGTGTGGGGCACACACAAATGTGCTTGTACAAGGCACTATTTATGTTTTTATTCCTGATGTCATAAAGCTGTTGATACACCCTTTGCCTCAGTGCCCTTTTGGTCTTACCAATATAGAAACTGTCGCATAGGACACATACCACGACATATTACGGTATGGTAACACCTAGGAGGAGATATTCCTGTTACTCAAAGGGGGTGGTGTATGTCGCAGTGTTTGACCTAAGGATTGTGGGAGAACCAAGGTGGTGTATAGGATTCCATGATTATAGGATCCAAAAAGAGGGATGGCTCTGAATGTCTGGAACCTTTAGGAACTGGAGCCAATAATGGTGGCAAATCCAGAGTTTTTTTTTTTCCTTAACCGAATCCCTTTGTTTATGTTTAGCTTTGTCAGACACCTATTTAGGTAAAGGAGGACAGGCGGAAGAAGCAGTAGCCTTCCCTTATCCAGAAGGGATTTTTTCTCCTGTGGAAGGCTAAAGGAGCCCCTTCAAAATTATTTTGTTTTGTCTTTTGTTTATGGCTCACTGATCAAAAGCCTCACAGATAGAGCAGGAGATGTCCAGATGCTAAGTCCCCAAACAGTTACATACTTGTGTATAACTGAATTTGGAAGCTTGTGTGAACAAACTATGCATTTAAATCCTAAAGTCTTATCTATTTAGGTTCATAGGTGTTTACTAGGCTAATGACCACAAGGACCTTTATAAGCCTAGCCATGCATCCCAAATCTCTGACAATTTCTGATACCCTTGATAAGTGTAAGCATGGGCCTGGGAGATGAACCATTTACAGCTTAGCTGTTTGCATTAGAGACATAGGTGCCAAACCAGGGATGAATTTCCGGTTTCCCATCCAGTTGTCCAAATTGCACTATCCTAAAAGAAAAAGTTAAAATCACTTACAAAAGAGTACCCTTTTTAAATTTAAGAAATTACTATATATCTCTCTCCTTTTTTTGTCAAGCCCCAAGTCAGGACTGACAACAGAGAAAACAACAAAAACTGAAAGGGGAGAGGGACAATATGCACAAAGTGCTAGTAATGGGGCGGAATACACAATACAAATAAGGGATTCAATTCCAAATAAAGAAAAAAATATCTTTCAAAGAAAACTTGCTGCAGTCTTTCCGGTGCACCAAGATCCATCAATCACTTATGTCAGCAAGCAAGATCTGAGGTAGTTTGCTCTCTACACAGGGATTATGGGTAGAGAAGAAGCCTGAACACCAGATCCAAAGCTAAGAAGTGGCCAAAGTCAGATCGGATGTTGAATTAGAGATCCATACATTGAGGAAATACAGAAAAAGACAACATCAGATCATGAGATTATAATAAAGATGAAGACTACACCATAAGTAACAGTACGTTATTAAGTATCTTTACACGTAAAACAAAAAAAATGGTGTTCCGGTTAACATTTCCAATCGTGTCATCAGAAATAGAGAAATGCTCAATTGTGGATCACTTTCTGATTCAGCACTTCATCATTGGGTAAATGGCATTAATGTTATGACTACTGACTAGAACAAGTGGCATTATGCTTATGTGAGCAGCAGCTCTTTGAAGAGAGGTCACTGCAACAGTAGATCACATCTGAATTTAACTGCTATAGCATTATGTTATATATTTCATTAGGGTAACGGAGTTAAAAGTAAAGGTGATGCATGTCATGTAGCTGCCATACACGAAGGCACTTACAATAAAGATCTTGAAGTCAGCACATCTTGTGCCTCTTGCTTCATTTTAGGCCTTCCTGAACTGCTTCATTAGAGCTTTATTACACAGTGTCACATAAAATGTTGAAATATGACCACAGTACTGAAGACTTTGCCAGATATATATGCTGTGAACTTCGAAAGAAAATGCACGTCTTATTTCCACTAAGCAGTACAACTAGCATGTCCCGAACAAAAATGAATGCATAGAAATATTTCATTTATGCCTGAGAAAGGGAAAAATATAAACACAAGAAAGAGTTTCACACTTCAATTTCCACATAAAGTCTCCAACACTAACATTTTCACGCCTTATCCTGTTCTTGCAATGCAAGTACTTTTCCATATCTCACGTATGAAATATACGGAACCACCTTATCTCTTTTTATGCTACATGACAGCAAGTCATGTTTCTACCTCAGAATGAATCAATTACAACCATAAACATGCCTGCGGTTGAAATGAAGCTTGATCAAAAAGTTCAAAATGTATCACACTACAAACAGAACCACAGAAAAAAGGAGAAAGCAACGTGTACCACTACTTTTATACTATAGGCAAATATGTTACAAAGATATTTAGCAGTAATGAAAATGAAAAACCTACCATTTTTAAGGCATGTACTTTTTACATGGAATTAAAGGACTTGAAACTATAGATGCTTTTGCAAATGATTTACTGAATAGATGTGAATGAGTTATTGAATGGAATGAAGAATTCTGAAGCTTAGTGACTTGCATGAGTTAATGATATGAAATAGAAATTTCTGTATAATAAAAATGACCAACTAAGAGGCAGATGTACAAGAATCAGAAATGACATAATGACATTAGATAAAGCAAACAGTTCATAATGTTAAATCTACAGCTGGATAAAGTTCCATCATGGCAAGTTTAAATCTCTGATGCTTAATTCCACAGTTGCTTTCCACAGGAAATCACTGCAGGTGTGGTTTGTAAGCATATGCTGGCAGCAGTTTTTTTGTTTTGGAAGAATATCCTTTTTCTTTGTGTCTGTACAACAGAGGAGGAGTTGGTATATATAGGTTTGGGGCATGAGGGTCTGCCCCCACCCTCCCACACTGGGGGGTGGTCTTATTCCAATGAGAAAATCATTTTCTTTTATGTTTTTTATCAGGCTGAGTTCCTGACAAGTTCAACTTCGTGAGTCAAGTCTTCTTTGAGTTGGAAATCAATACATAAGGTAAACAAAGTATCCTAATGTGTCACAGCAACTGAAATGACAAGCTACATACACAAAAGGGGATTGTTTAAGAATTTACTACTGCAGAAGGAATTATATAAAATTAAAAATGTGACTATTAATGCAGAAATTAAATTAAGAGGAAATTACTGAAATAAATATGAAGGCAATAGCATGCAAATACATGAGGCATCTAAATGGCACTGAAAAGAGGTCATGGAGTTAACATTATAAAGTCTGTTGTATTAGTTGTTGCTACAGGCATGAGAAAATTAAATGCAAAGCATTTAATGAAATATACAAGCCACATGGCTCTATGAATCACTTCACAGTTTTGAATTAGGCTTGTACTTTTTTGAAAGTTTATTTTTAAATCCCATGTCTCTATATTAGTTTGATATCCTATGTGACTTTTATTCATTGTAGTAATGTATGACATTCTATAATTTTTGTGTGTAGCTTTTCTTCCCGGGCCTCTGCTGAAAATACTTTTTTTGACCAGTCAATAAATTAAATAAACAGAATAAATAGGTTGCACAAAATCTGTATGATACTGCACCTAAAGATGAAAGCATTTGCACTAGAAATGTAGAATGAATGCAGCACAAAATCAAAAAATACTGAGAATGTGCTCTGGTTAAAAAAAAAAGACTTCAAGCAAAAATGTTAGCTTTTCTATAGTAACTGAAATAGAATGCAAGATCTTATCAGAATCTGTATTTGAAGTATTAAAGATGTATAAATCAGAAGGTCTTTTACTTTTTGGGGCATAAAGGGAAGTTTTGGGATCAGATTTTGTTTAGTTGTGTGAAGGACTATAAAGTTGGGTTTCATGTTATGTTATTTGGAAAATACAGTAAATCTCCCAAGTATAACGGGATTATTTGGCATAAAAGCTTTGCATGTTGAAGAAAGTTCAAATTATACAAAAAAGGTGAATCTGTAAGGTTATGTAAGCATCAATTTGAACATTTCTTTCTTTTAGTCAGTTCAAGGAAATTCTTATAAATGCTATTGAGGAAAACAGTCACCAAAACATCACTGAACATTAAAGAGATCAGCAATAATCAAGAAGTGGAGCAACTTAATCATAAACTTTCAGAATCAGATTCTGCTGATGCCATTTACAAGAATATGTTTTGGTACTACCAAAGCTGCAAGAAGAATAGTTCAAAGCTATGCATTATTAATACCTCACTGAGAAAAACAATAATAAACTCTGAAATTACTCTAATTTTCTCAGCACCACATGAAAGGGTTGTTGAATAAATAACTGAAGATCTGCATGATATGCAGATAATTTGATTGTCTGGAAAGCAAACAATAGAGAAATATGATGTGAGGCTAATTTTATTGCAGGGCAGTGTAAAGCAGAAAGATCTGAAGTTGGATGTGTGAAAATGTCAGATATGTGTGGCTAATCTCAAATATGCAAACCACATTTTAAGCATACACCAAAAAATAATTCAACTCTTATGAGATATTTTGAAATGGAACAAGATCTGTCAAGTTTAATATATCTGATATAATAATGCCAACATTTAAAACTGCTAGAATATGAAGTAGACTGGCTTTGATCTGCATAGCAAGAAAAACATTTTGAACTTCTGAAAAAAGCTTGTTACAAAGGCACTTACACTTAAGTTCTAAAGTGTATCGCAGCCAGTTGTACTACAAGTAGATGCGAGCCAACATGGACTGGAAGCAGAATTAATGCAGGAAAACAGAAGTGGTAGCCATGTATACAAACTGTCGAAGCATTTGATGTCCGGGTATCCTGTTACACATGATTTTTCAGCAGAAGCCTCCTCATCCCCAAAGGTCCATCTGGTAATGCCTCCTGCAGTAGTAAATTCACCCTGAATTTCCTGTGTGGAAGACCCACCCTGAATATGCCACCACATAAGTATCCCCCCTGATGATTCCCCTTATAACGTTGGCTTTGCTATCCCCAGTTTTACATTACCTTTTCCACAATCCCTCAAATTTACTCACCAAAGGGCAATTTTTTTATTTTCTCTCCCCTTACTTCTTTTATTGACATGTATCCCTCCTGAGACATTTTATCCTTTTTTAGCACATTACAACCACTTTGCAGTGGTATTCATTACTCATATTGACAGTATAATGCCCTCTGCCTGGGGCTTGCAATCTGTTTTTGTGAATTTCCAACCCAGTGTGATGTCGCCTAACATGTGGAGAAACGTCCACAACCTCAGATAACAGATTACACCATCAGCAAAAAGTAGGACTCCAATTCTAGCCAGAGCAAGGTCTCGCTTATTGTCTATATGACTAGCCTATGTTGTTTTGCTCCTGTACATGGTCAAAGAAAAAAAAAAAACAGTTTAAAGGTTATGTTTCTAAAGAAACCATAAATCTGGCCATTTTGTGTGTGTTATCATATATTTTAAACATGATGTGTTTATGCCATCTGAAACAATGACTGCCATAAAATATGGCTCTATTGTTTGAAGTTTTACTGCTAATGGAAGGTAGCACTGAAAAATAAATGTATAATACTTGATGGTAAAAGAAGTATTAAAAACAGGAACCAATTCAGCCATTAGCAAAATCTAATGGTTACAAGGATTTTTTTTTTAGATTGGACTTGTGCCAAGGACAGTTTAATATTTCATCAAATGCATGTCATCTATCCTTGTATTAAAAAAAAAAGAGGCGGGGATGTGGCTCGTTCTTTTACAGAAATTTTTTATTGTAGGGTCTTGTAGGAAGCTATCCAAGTGCTGTTCAGTGCTGGTTAGCTAGAGAAACAGCAGTTCTAGTTACTCTACCTAAAGGGGGTGTATCCTGGTCTAACAGCCAATAGCACGCAGTGGGTGCATATGTGGGGTTTCCCTTTATTACATAGTATGCAATGACATATTGGGAAAGCCCAGTAAATGCACAATGACCCCCTGTGAATGTATACAGTTATAACATTGATTTTATAACATCATTCTTAGCGTGCAAGTTAAAAAGTACAGAAAATACTTCTTAAAAAAAGAAGTTATGTCTTACCATAACATTCCATCTGTGTTGTTGATCTTCATTCATTCATTACTGATGGGTTATCGGTTCCGTCCTTGGAACCAAGCCGGCCTTATACCAAGCTCGCATCAGCCAAAAACTCTCGAGTCAAGTTCCTACCCAGAAGGCTCTGCTCCCTGTTACCTCAGATCGAGTTTGCAAGTTGACAGACAAAAGTAGAGGCTATCGCTGGTCATAACAGACCTACAATAAAGGAGTATATAAGATCAACCAGGAACCTCTGGAGGGGGATGGGAGGGTGGGGAGTAATGAATGAACGAAGATCAACAACACAGATGGAACATTATGGTAAGACATAACTTCTTTATCTGATGTTGTTAATCTTCGTTCATTCCTTACTGATGGGACAGAGCATCCCTTGGTGGCCCTCATGGAAGGACATTCCTGAGCACCATGAAGCCAAAAGAAGCTCTATCTCTGGAGGCCAAATCCAATTTGTAATGAAGGATAAAAGTATGAGGTTTGGCCTAAGTTGCAGCTGAGCAAATATCATTGCGGGAATGATGAAGATGCCATAGACCTTGCACAATGTGCTTTCACTCTGTAAGGCAAGGTGATATTGTTCTTGTTGCAGATAAAGGTAATGCAATTTCTCAACCATGA
Organism: Protopterus annectens; assembly: GCF_019279795.1. Classification (NCBI taxonomy): domain Eukaryota; kingdom Metazoa; phylum Chordata; order Ceratodontiformes; family Protopteridae; genus Protopterus; species Protopterus annectens. The sequence goes on from NC_056751.1 coordinate 359,660,819, forward strand.
CATCAATGTAACTTTTGAGACAGGATGACCTAGTCTTGGTCCAGAAAAGGCTAGAAATAGTTGGTCTGATTTACAGGTAGATTTTGTTCTGTTCAAATAAAATTGTATTTACCTATGAACATCCAGGGAGTGCAGGCAATACTCTCCCTTGTTAGAATGAATAGGAAAAAATACTGGGAGGTCAATAGACTGGTTGACAGACCGCTCTGACATCACTTTCGGTAAAAAGGAAGAATTAGTTCACAGTGATACTCTATCCTTATGGAAAATAAGGTAGGGACATTTGATGCATAAGGCTTGAAGTTCTGACAAACGTCTGGCCGATGAGATTGCAACCAGAAACAAAGTTTTCCAAAAGAGGTACTTTAAATCACATGAAGATGCAGATTTAAAGGGGGGGAGCTATTAGGGCTTGTAGAACCAAAGTAAAATCCCAAGGTTGTACTGGTTCTCTAAAGGGAGGTTTTGGGTGAAGAACACCCTTCAAGAAAGTCTTACAGAGTCTATGTGACATGAGTGAAGAAACCTGAAAACTGATGTGGAAAACTGAAATGGCAGCTAAATGAACACGAATATTAGAAGTTGACATCCCAGATTGGAAAAGATGTGATAAGTAATCTAAAACCACCAAAACTGGGGCTGACAAGGGGTCTAATTGTTTATTCGCTGCCCATAATGAAAACCTTTTCCATTTACTGAGCTAGATTAGTCTGGTGGATGATTTATGAGATGCGATAAGAATATTGCACACTGGGGATGAGAGGTTATCCTGCCTGGCAATCACAGGAAGTGGAGAAACCAAGTTGTCAACTTCAGGGTAGTTAGATTGGGGTGAGTCAGATTCCGCAGATGGGAGATCAACATTGGGGATGGATTGAGGATCCACGGTCAATCTAGCAGGTGAGGCCAGAGGAAGGGGAACCAAACTTGTCGAGGCCAATATGGAGCAATGAGGATCACTTTGCTTTTCAAATGCCAAGCTTTCTTCAGAAATTGGGAGAGAAGGATAAGCATAAAGTAGACCCGAGGGCCAAGCATGGACTAGAGCATCTCTTGGTGACTGTCCCCGAGGGGGGATCGGGGCAAAATAGTTGCTGCACTTGTAGTTGGTTGGGGAGGCAAACAGGTCACAGCAAGGCTGGCCCCAGTGGTTTAAAATTCTTGCCGCTATCACAGGGTTGAGGGACCACTCGTGAGGTTGTAGAATGCACCTGCTCAACTTGCCCGCTATCATGTTGGAGCTCCCGGGAATGTGCGTTGCAATTAGAAAGCAGTTGGAAGCTATCACCACTGCCATATTCTCAAAGCCTCTCAGCATAATGGATAAGATCTAGTGCCCCCTTGCTTGTTGATGTACCAGACCACTGGCATGTTGTCTGATTGGATCGCAATAGTCCCTGACAGAAGGAATGGAATGCTTGCAACGCTAATAACACAGCCCTCAGTTCCAGGACATTGATATGCAAAAGGGCCTCTGTCTCTGACCAGGTGCCTTTGGACTGAGTTTCCGTGACATAACCCCCCCCATCCAATCAGGGAGGCATCCGTGGTCACTGTGGCTTTCGGCTGATGGGGGCTGAAGGGGCAAGACCATTTTTGGGGGTTTTGAGACATCCACCAGAGCAAATCTTGCTTGCATCTCTGAGTTACACTTATCTGAAAAGACAAAGGGTGATGCAGAGGGTACCACTGAGTGACGAGCAACCACTGGAGAAGTCTCATGTGGAATCTGGCCATAAGAATAATGATAATTGAGGCTGCCACTGACCCCAAGAGTTGGAGTATGGACCAAGCAGAAAATTTGTGGTGACAGAGCAGTGGCTGAACCTGTTGTCTTATTCTTTGAAGTCTGTGATCCGGAAGAGATGCTGTGCAATTCCTTGTGTCCAACAGTACCCCAATAAATTCTAAAGATTGTGCTGGGGTCATGTTGGACTTCTCCCAGTCTATAGTGATTCCCAGGTGTTGTGTGTGAGAAGAGTGTAGTCTATGGCTTCTGCCAGCAGACGCTTGGTGGGGGCGGTGAGGAGCCAGTCGTCTAGTTATGGAAACGCCTGGAATTCTTGAAGTCGCAGGTGAGGGATGACCACTTCCATGAATTTGGTGAACACTCTGTGGGCTGTAGAGAGATCAAAGGGCAGTGCTCGAAATTGGTAGTGATTGGCTCCTATGCGGAAGCAGAGGTATCTTCTTGAGCGCTTGTCCATTTTTATATGGTAATACGCATCCTGAAGATGTACAGAGCACATCCAATCGTCTTCTTCCAGAAAAGGAAGGATAGACTGAACCATGACCATCCGGAATGTCTCTGTTTTACAAATTTGTTCAGTGTGCCGAGATCCAGAATCGGTCTCCAGTCTCCTGTCTTTTTTGGAACCAAAAAGAACCTTGAGTAAAAACTGGATCCTATCTGGTCTGGGGGACTGTTTGGATGACTCATTTTTGTAGCAGCTTTCAGATTTTGTGTGCTGTTGCTTCCCTTTGACTGGGTGGAATGTCAGGTAAGTCTCTGGATGAGTTTGGAGAGAGGATGCAATAGCCTCTGGATATTATCTGCTTTACCCAAGAATCAGTGGTTATGTTTTGCCAGGCAGTAGGGTACAAGGAAAAATGACCCCCGACTGCTTCCAGAAGTGAGCAGTCAGACAACGCTTCAGGAGCACTGGTAGGGTTGCCCAGAGAAAGAATTCTGGAACCCTGGTTTCGTGGACCTCCTCTGCCCTGAAAGGGGCATCTTCCATTGGAGTTTCCCCTGCCTCTAGGGCAGAACATGGCATGTGCATCACAAAAAGAGCCCTGTGATTTTCTGTGCCACATCTTCCCGCTCCTCTGATTTCTGGAGTAGAATCTTTGAGGAGTGGTATCGGACACCAACGGCAGATAGGGTCTTGCCATCTTGTTCACACCTTGCCAGTGTATCTTTAACTTTAGGGCCAAACAAAGAAGTGGCCTCGATGGGGGCATTCATAAAGGAAGCCTTAAAGGAGTCTGCAAAGTCACAAAGACGCATCCAGGCATGTTGTCTCGTGACTATACCTACGCGTGTCGCTTTAGCCCCTCCTTTCATTGCTTGTGAAATAAGGCGCATGGAAGAATTGGATATGGATTACAGGGTCGCTATCTGAGAAGCTACGTTGTCATGGACCTCATCAGAAACAGCTCCTGCCAAGGTTTCAAGGAGTTGGTTGATAAGATCCCTCTGGAGCCTTGCAAAGTGTGCCAAGTAATTCAAGGACCTTACGGCGAAGGCCAATGAAGCAAACACATGCTTCCCGAGTCTGTCTATCACCTGGGACTCCTTGCTGGGCGGATGGACAGTCTGGCTCTCTTCTGCCAGGACTTTCTTGGTTGCAGCTGCCACCACCATTGCATTTACTGGAAGACCTTTTGACCAATGGGGATGCTCAGCTGGGGGAGATAAAATCTTGGCAGGCCTCCGTGGTATAGCTTCCAGGGTGTCAGGAGCCTTCCATGCATACTGGACTAGGAGCTGGACTAGTTCATCGGCTGGGGGGGTAACCAAGGAGGTAGGAGGCCAGGCACAAAAGGCCTGCAGGATTCCTCTGAGGAAGGATTGGAGGACTTCCAGTCACCGCTCTGTCTTAGGATCTTGAGGATGTCACCAAAGGACACCTCAGAGGGTGACCGTGGGGACCCTTCCCTATCATCAAAATCTGTATCTTCAGTCAAAGACTGCTTAGTGTAGTCCATGTGCTTCCTCTTGCATGAAACCTTGCAAGGTACTTCCTCAGTGGGAAGCTCTGGGGAAGATTGCAAAGAGGGGGTCTCCTGAGGGGGAGAAACCTGAGGCCCTTGTGGCCGGTGTCCGGTGGTTGTGGCTTGTGACAGTTGTGGCTCAGAGGGGGGAGAGGACTCTGACATGGGGGGTTTGCCCACGGAGGCAAGCACCCTCTCCATGGCCTGGAAGGCTGGACCTCACAAAGAGGGATGGGAGCCCAGAACTGAGCATGACAACCTCGGGAACCGGGGCCACACCCTACTCCGACATGCTGACCTCCAGACCAGGAGTCTCAAGAGTGCTGTGGAGCATGAGGGAGGGAGAATTCCTGGAGGGTGCCATAGAAAGAATCGGTGTGGAACCAAGAATGTCTTCCCCCATGGCACAGCCACGAGCCTGAGAAAAGCCCGATGTCCAGTGCACCAAAGGCCACAAGGACGACTTCGGTTCCAAAGTAAGGTCCACTATTGGGGTCGGAGGGAGGAAAGCTGCTGTCGGAGGAAGGGACTTTGATGCTTGTGCGGAAGTTGAAGGAGGTGTGTACGCTGGGGTCTGTGGAGAAATACGGTCACCTGGAAGAGGGAACAAAGCTTTAGATGGTTGAAAGAGACCCTGGCCACAAGCAACTGGTTGACAAGCTGCAACACATCTTGTTCAGAGAGGGTTCTGGTCGACCTCATAGAGAAACCTGAAGGCAATTATGGCCTTTCTAGAAAAGGGTTATACTGGCTACCAATAAATGGACCCAAAGAAGGACAGTACTTGGTCTATGCTAGTTCAAGTGGTGCAGAGCCCAGAACCGAGGGGGTCTGCACCGAGGAGAATGGTGTTGAGGTAGTCTACACTGACAAAGGCAGCACCATAGAAGTCGAAGGTGTCTGCACCGTAAAGGGTGGTGTGGTAAGTGTCTGCACCAATGCATATGGTGCCGACGAGAAAGGTGTCTACAGTGGTAGTAATGACGGTGCCGAAAAGGACTGCACTGAAGAGCATGTCGGTGCCAAAGGTGTCTACACCGCAGAAGACAGTATCGTCAAACTTGGGCCGAAGGAGACTGTACCTGTAGAGACAGTGCTGATAAAGGCTGCGATGTAACTTTCGGAGCCGTAAGTGTCTGCACTGGGAACTCCGGTGCCAGTGGTGATAAAGAGGACATAGCTGGAGCAAGAATCAACCGGGATGGTGCTGAGCCTGGAGTTGAAAGGATCACAGGTGGCAGCACTGGACTGAAAATTTTTACCTTTTTATGAGTAGACTCCTTGCGAGCTCCAGACAGAGATGAAGTGAGCGACCTTGAAGAGGAGGAGGAAGAATGCCTCTTACGGTGTTTTGCAGGAGGTGGTGAGCCCTCCAACCCAGAGATAGCCTCACAGAAATGAGTTTTAAGGAGGTCTTTCAGGATTAACTTGTTCTTTCTTTCATTGAGAGTCCTGGTCGAAAAATTTCTACAAATCCCACACGGGGATCCATTGAAAGGTGGGAGACATTCAAGCAATAGACACATAAATCATGGCCATCAGAAAGCGGCAACTTATGGCCGCAATCCTTACACTGTTTGAAACCAACACTACTTTTCTTGTCCGACATAATGATGTGGAGAAGAATGACAGTATCAAAGAGTTATGAAAGCTACCCAGAAGGGTAAGAAGAGAGAAAGGAAGGATTATCAGTGATGGTAATGAAGAATTACCTCAAAGGTAAGAAAAGGGTAATAAAGGGGAAGAAAACTATAGGGCGTGAGTCTTAAAGTTACGATAGGGTAGGAGTATAGAAATAGTAACTGAGTGAAAACTTTTAAAGCACTAACAATATAGAAACTTTCAAAATATTATTCACTTAGCTGAGAGAGAGTGGCTTGATACTGCTGTACAGCAATGCAGCAATCGAGATCCGAGGTAACAGGGAGCAGAGCATTCTAGGTAGGATCTTGGCTCGAGAGTTTTTGGCTGATGCGAGCTTGATATAAGGCCGACTCGGTTCTGAGGATGAAACCGATAACCTATCAGTAAGGAATGAATGAAGATTAACATCATCAGATCAACACATTTTCAGTGAACCAGTACGTACTTAGTGGTGATTCATTCGTATAGCTTAAACATGTAACTGGAAATGTTCCCCTTCAAACCGCAGATGCCCAGGAGTTTATAGAATATAAATCTATTTATTCCTCAGTGTATGTTAAACAGGACATCATATTAAGAATTAAAGTGGGAGAACACCTGGTAGTGATTCAAGTGGGTGAAGCAAGGTTGGGGACTTTAGAATCCTGTTTGCTGAAATGAAGCATTAGGGGTCCACATTGGAAGGGGGATGGGGGGCACTGAGGTTTTTCAAGTGCCTTCAGTATCTTCATCAGGGAAGCTTCCTGGGGCAGTGGGGTTTGAGAATATATAAAAAAACAAAAATCCTAAAATCTTAGAAACACGAAAGCTCAGAAACTTGTAGATGTGTGTGTGGGGAGGGATCAAAAATGAAGGCAATATAATGGAAAAAAACGAGTAAAATAAAATGTACATGTGTGCGGTATGAGAAACATTGTTAGTATACAAGAACTAAAAAACATATTATTCAGAGAACCATGTTAGTGTATGCAGCAAGGGAATCCCTGTTAGTATATGAGAGATTTAAGACCATATTATGAGCGCGTGTGTATATATCAGACTGTGTAGTTCCCTTCCTTGGCTAATTCAGAAAACTTGTAAAAACTGTTAGAACCAACTGGGGCCACAGAAAATCCACCGATCTTGTATCTAAATACCTAGGATGATGGTTAAGCTGGCATGTGTGTGGGCTGCAGACTTAAAATATTCATGAGCATGGGCTAGAGAATATTTACTGAGCTTAGGAGAGGAATTATAACTTAACAGAAAGAAGGTAACTTAGAGTAAGTAATGGGGGTTGTTACGAAAGCTATAAATAGGCTGGTGAGGCATGGTCATTAAGCAAGCGGCTCTAGGATGTGTGGCACGAAAAAGTGTGCATGTGGCTCGGAAAAGGTAGCAGAGAGGGATATAGAGATATGAATATAACTAAAGAAGGATTTGTAGTTGTCTTTTGCTTCCAGTGCTAGTCTGAGTTCATCGGATACCGTTGTTTTTCTGATGGGCTTTGTCAATTTCTTTAACAATTTTTTGATGTTATGCTTGATTTAAAGGACTTCAGTTTTTCTGCATATTTTTAAGAATTTCTTTCTTTTACCATATAGTTTATTTATGCTTGTGGGCCATTAAACTGGTTAACTTTTACATTTTCTATTTTGCTTTCATCTTATTGGGACAACTACATTAATACATTTATAAAAGGGGATAATAAAATTTGTCTGCATAAACACTTGCCACATCAGCATCTTGGGTAATACAGGTATAAGTGAATTTGGAGATTTCATCTCAGAATTTTAAAAGATTTGAGTGCTTTAAGCCTTCAGTTCAGTTATATGTGAATCTGAATGTTTAGAGATTTTGATGTAGAAGGTCACAAGTTTGTGATCGGACTTAACAAGTACAACTGTTACGTTTATAAGGACCAGGTTAAGAATATTTTATTCTCAAGTGTATTCTTTGGCAATTTGGCCCAGGGAATTCTTGTTCATGAAGTCTAAGACGTTATTGAGTCTATCCTACCTTTGAAGTATTGCAGTATAGGTTTTCCAGTTAATCACTGGGCAAAAAAACTTTTCCAGGATAATGAAGTTTCTGTTTAAAGGAAGTTCATCCAGAATATTTAGGAATCCAACATGGTTTTCAGGGGACATACAGGGCATCCTGTAGTAAGCAATAACCTCATAAATTATCCTATTTAGTGTGAATTGGATCTCGGTAAGTTCTGTTTTTTGGATCTCAAAATTTCCCTAAAGGTAATGTAGTCACTAACAAATATGGATATGCCATCAGTTTCCATAGGGTCTAAAGCCATGATAATACCGCAAAGCCCAGATATGGAGGGGCTGCTCTGAACATTTAAACCAAGTTTTGGTACATTTAAACTAAGTTTTGGTAACAACGTGTACATGTAAGTGCTCCAAATGCAGGAGGGCCTTAAGGTCAGATAAGTTGTTATTTGGACTCCTAGCACTGACCGAAGCCACCTTGATGTGGTACTGTGTTTGATTTGTTTTCTTGTTAGGTAGGGAAGCTGAAATTTACCTAAAAAAGGCATTATGGGGGCAGCTTTCACTGGTATATGGCCGCCTTGGAATGAGAGGTGTAACCCGTCCCTGGCAAAGCATTTTCAAATGTCATGAATTTTATCCCATGATAACACACACTGGATCCCACTAGAATACTGATTAACCAACTGTTAAAACTAATCTTTTCTTTGCATTTTGGCATCCTTCCTGCAATTGTACAAGCATGGGGAGTTTTGACATCCCACAGGGGTTTGTGTACCAGGTCATTGATCCCCTCCTGGTTCACCCCCATATCACATTCATGTGTGTCAGGTTTAAGGTTCTTGAGGTCCCTTGAAACATCTGCTATCTTGGTTCCTGAAAGACAAGGCTCAAGAGAGAAGAACTGATGTGCCTGACTATGGAGTCACCAATCACTACTGTATTTTTATTTGTGTGTGCCAAGTGTGTTGATGTAATGGATTTGGGTAATCTATTACCAAGTGATTCTTAGCTGTGGTTGTTTCAGTATGTGTAGCGCTGGTTAATTTACACTACATCATATTCTTAATGGGCCTTAAAAGTTTGGACAAGGACTTTTTGACAGCCTCAGCATAGGAAATTTTTGAGTAAGCTGGTGTGGAATGCTGTGTTAGTGTGTGGTGCTCACACAATATGCTTGATTTAGAGAGGGAGGCTTCCAATTTAGTTAAGTATTTGCATCTCTTACAAATAGATACGGTCAATCCCGCAGTGGTGGTGCTGCGGTAGCATTGTCGCCTCACAGTAAGACGCTGTCCGGTTCGATTCTCAGCTAGAGCGTCTTCTGCGTGGAGACATGCGTGAATGGGCGTACCTTTGTTGAAGGTTGTGCATCAGGCCTGGCAAGCCGGTACGTAAAAAATCAACTGCCAATCATTAGCGTACCGGAGTTCCGCTGTGGCGACCCCTAATCGGGAAAAGCCGAAAGACACAAACAAACAAATAGATAGGGTCAAGCTAAGCAATAATTCACTGTCTTTAATCATCAAGCTACTGTTACACTGCCTGAGTACACCAAGCGCTATGAGGCTGGCAAGTAAGAAAAGACTAGCTTGTTGATCTACCATATTAGTCCAAGGTACAATTAAAAAAGAGGCTCTAAATATCTCATGGTTAATAGTATAATATAAATAATAAATCAATGTAACAAATAATATTAGCACTAAAACTGCTGTTATAGTTATAATTTCTTAAAAATGAATAGTAAAATTTGGATAAATAGCTTGCAGTTTACAGTATTAAAATACAAAATTAATTAAGGCAGTAGATTGCATTTAGCACTAAGATTGCTGTTATTGGTATAACTGGTTAAAATTATTTAATAGTATAATTTCAACGAAGCACTAACAGTATTACAAAGTAAATTTTGAACAAATAGATGCTGGTTGTAGTATTTAATATAGAATAAAGGAATAAAGAAAATTGGACTTAACACTTAACTTGATGATACTGCATAATTTTTTAACACTAACAGCTTTACATGAATGAAGTACTAGTACAGTATGTTGTAATACTCTACCCTAATCAGTTTATAATCACAGCTTAAGGTGCATTTGTGCTTGTGCAATATATAAGGAGCAGAAAATGCACTAGTTATATAACTATGTAAGAGTACTTCCACGGGAAGTTTAAACAACTGCCACCACAAATACAGAATCATCATAAAAAAATCGATATTTACATGGGACCAGTGCAGGTGCCTGCAGAGGTAAAAAAAAAAAAGTGTGTGTGTGTGTGTCTATATATATAAATAGTTTGCAGAAACAAATCACGGGAGCATTTATGTGCCTCTTATGCATACTGTGGCTGGCATACATAGTGAATTATATTCAATGTGTTTAAATTATATAAAAAGCTATTCCTTGCATAAATAATCAAAAAGGTAAATAAAGCAATACAATTTCCTGAATGCATCAGAAACTGGGTAATTTCAAAGAAAGGTGGTACAGCAAAATGGTAAGACTCCTGGTAGGATACAGTACTTCAGTCTCTTAGTCAGAAAATTACAGTGAAAATTGAGTATAAGGATATTTATTGTGCCACAACTTATAATATATTGAGTGAACAGCTTGATAAGTCTTAAGATATTATTGGCCCATTTTATTAAGAAATAAGGAACTTTCGGGTTTAGTTAAAACCTATACCCAAATTTCTTATAAAAGAGGATGTAACATAGCAGATATGGTGGTACATAGTAGGTTTATTGCCAATGATAGTAAGTTGAGTAAGTATGTTTTTTTTTAAAAAGAGGAACATTTAAGTGTGGTAAATGATCCATATGCAAATATGTGGTCAATAAACTTTCTAGTATTAATGGTGTTAAATTTTATCCGATAGAGGAATTCAAGTGTAATGCAGAAGGGGTAATTTATGCCCTCAAATGCCCTTGTAAATTATTTTACATAGGAGAGACTCAAAGAATGTTTAAAATGAGATTTCAGGAACACTTTAGAGATGTTAAAAATTAAAGAATGGAAAATCTACTTGGTATGCATTTTAGAAAGTTCCACAATAGTGATCCAACTGGCCTCAGAGACTGCATTTTGGAGCAAGTATCTGTGGGAACAGGGGGAAATGTAGAAGATAAATGTTATATAAAGAAACTGTACATATATTGAAATATGACAATTTGTACCTATGGGGTTAAATAATGAGTGCAATTGGAAATATGTAATTAATTATTCTATTAAGATGTTAATTGTTGGTTGTTTTGTGATATATATATCCTGAGGCAACACATTCTGATTTTACTCCTTGAAGGCTTTTCTTTGGTCGAGGCACTAGAGGTGAATAACTTTCTTTGTGACTAGTATTTCTGTGGCAGTCATATTTTGGTTTACTGATTTCGATTTGTGTGTGGTTTCGCTAGGATTCAGTACTTTCCCTGTTTTATTCAAGGACTTCATGAGGTCAGTCATGCAAATGCCAAACAAAGACGGTCTATAAGACTGTGGCCTCACAGAAACTTTCAAACAGTTCAGGAACAGCAAGCCTGTAACTGAACTTTTTTAACTCTCAGAAAAGTGGGAAAAAAGCAAGATTTTTTTTTTGTTTTTGTTTTTTACAGAGATAGCAGAGGTTCACAAGTAATATCAAGTTATAACAGTGCAGTAAATGACCCCACACAAGAGTGCTAGGTCAAGGACAGAAAATATGCAAGTTTTTGTTTATTTGCTAAGTTTTTCTGCATAGCTGCCTAGCTTGAGCATTTTCTGGCTTGTTAAACTTGATTTCTGTATTAGTAGCTGTATTTAGAGCACAACCAAAAGCTGTTTGCTGAATTTCCTGTTTGCACTTAATTTTAAATCGTTTTTTTCTTAAAACTTGCATATTTTCTGTCCTTGACCTAGCACTCTTGTGTGGGGTCATTTACTGCACTGTTATAACTTGATATTACTTGTGAACCTCTGCTATCTCTGTAAAAAACAAAACAAAAAAAAATCTTGCTTTTTTCCCACTTTTCTGAGAGTTAAAAGTTCAGTTACAGGCTTGCTGTTCCTGAACTGTTTGAAAGTTTCTGTGAGGCCATTTTTGCTTGGGCTGAAGGAGGGTCTCTGTGTTTATCAGTGGGAGTGACTAACATTGAGCAGCTTCCCTGCCCCGGAGAGGTGGTTACTGACTTGAAACTGTAGTTTTATTGGCCACTAGGGGTCATTTCCATAACTCCTTCATTTGTCCTCGGAGGAGTGGTTTAGGGCAGTGACTTGTGGTTTGTTGGCCAATTTGGGTCATTTCCTGTCTTATCCAGCCCCTGCTATAAAGCACGCTTTAGCGATTTAGCCCGATTTAGCGGAGTTGCTACTGTTGCACACTAGGGCAGCGCCCGGTTAAGCAGGTTTAAACTATTCGGCTACCTAAAGTCCACTCTTCAAATTTTCCCTTAAAACTACCTTCCTCGAACTATACTACTGATCTAATCAGCGTATCCTATAATTAAAAGATCATCTCTACTTGACTCCAAGTAGACTATTCTCTATCTGTTAAACGTAGCACTTGCTCCTACAGTACTTATTACCTTGATACGGCACTCTTGTCATAGATAGTACCCCAAAAAGGCAACCCCCATTTCTCGGTCACCCACGTCCCCGGAATCTTTTTAAAGTTTTTTTGTCTATTCCTTCTAGCATGTCGAGGGATCAGTTGCTAGTGTCCTCTCCTGCTCAGCTGGTGAACCTGGGAATATTGAGGCAATGTTACAATTGCCTCATGTACACAGACAACCCTCTCCTCCTCCCACAAAACACAAATACATGCGAGAGATGCAACTACACGGCCAAACTGGAGGCTGAGCTCTCTCAACATAGGACTGGCAAGACCAGTCAGGAGGAGAAGGTTACCACACACACTATAGACCCAGTCTCACATATTACCATTACAACCTCAAATCATACACATAAACACACAAAGACATACTCGGAGGCTCTGATCAAAAATCTACCAAAACAGCAGAGGCCACCAAATCAGACACCCAAACAACCACCACCTCAGAACACAACACCTGCAACACATAGACCTCACAGTCAGAGTGTCAAACAGTCACAGCCCTTAAGGCCAAACACAATGCCAGACACACTAGTCATTGGTGACTCCATAGTCAGACACACTGACGTCCCGCTCACCAGACTGAGTAAGGAGAAGGTCACAGTAAGCTGCCTGTCGGGCGCTAGAATCCGCCACATAACGCAAGCACTCAGGTCTCTCAACAGCAGGTACAAATATGATTCAGTCATTGTCCACGCTGGTGTAAACGACCTGAGACGCACCTTCTTGGACTACATGAAAAGAGACATTGAGGAGCTCTCTGATTATGTAGCCCAGACAGGTATGACCCTGACCTTGAGCAGTATCCTACCTTCACCAAGAATGATGCCACAATACAGAGATAAGATGATCAGCTTTAACAATTGGCTTAAACACTGGTGTCATTCAAAGGGGATCCAGTGTCTGTCTGCCTGGGATGACATGCTGGACAAGCCACGCTGCTTCGCAAGGGACGGCTTGCACCTGTCACCCTGGGATTCGGATATTGGCAAAGGCTCTTGCCACCCCATAGTGCCTTTTTAGGCAAGGCTCAAATTCTAAACCTACCACCCTAGAACACAAAAAGGAAAAAACTAAGGGTAATGCTGCTCAATGCCAGAAGTCTAAATCTCAAAATGCACGCACTCGAGGCCCTTCTCAGTATGGAGAACATCGATGTCTGTGCTGTGACAGAAACCTGGTTCAAGGCTCCTGAGAGCACCCCGCTATCAGGTTTTACCTCATATCATGCGTTCCGCCCCAAAATCTGGACAATACCAAGAAAGGAGGGGGTATCCATATTCATCAAGGACACCCACACCTCAAGACTGGTGGCAACGCACGATGCATCGGAGACCATCCAGGTGCAATTAACCATAGGCAAGACTGCTCTGCAAATTGTAGCATGTTACAGGCCACCCTCACAAACTCAGGAACCTCACATGGCCTTCCTGAAAACACTAGAGGGGATAAATGTATCACCAAACACCATCATACTAGGTGACTTCAATTACCCTAATATAGACTGGGAACACTACTCAAGCCCAAACACCCTAGCCCAAAAGTTCCTGGAATTCATAAACTCAAATGCCATGGAACAACTAGTCACCATCCCCACAAGAGGAGATAACATACTTGATCTCATCATCACGAACATGGGAGCACAATGTTCAACACCGGAGGTGTACCCCTCACTGGTGAGATCAGACCACAAACTAATCTCGCTGGAGGTCCTCATCCCACCCCACCTGAAATAAAAAGACCACAGTAAAGAACTTCTCAAAAGCCGACTTCACACTTCTAAAGACTAGTGTGGTCTCCTTTAAGGCCCCGAGCCATGGAAAACAGTACTCAAGCCGCTGAATCACTTACAAATGCCTTCTACCAGCACCTGCAGGACTGCATGGATAAGGCAATCCCAAGCAAAACAAAGACTCTTTGTACCAAAGGCAAGCATCCAGTCTGGTGGACCCCAGCCATAAACAAACTCTACAACAAAAGGAGGAAGCTACTACAAGATAGAGCAAAATCCTTAAAAGGTAAGACACCCTTGATCACTATAAGTAAAAACTAAGAGCTCTCATAAAATCATCCAAAGCAAATTTCGAGAGAAAAATAGCTAAAGACTCAAAAGACAATCATAAGGCCTTCTTTAGCTATGTTAGAAACCTGGGAGGAAACTCCCAGATATGCTCAGAGCTAGTTCAAAATGATGTGAAGATTACTGATCCTACAGACATTGCCAACATACTGGCTGACAGGTTCAGTGCAAACTTCTCCCCTCCCCAAAAGGAGAGATATCTATACCAAACGATTGCAGCCCCCAAACATCTCCAGCGCCCAAGTGAGAACTGCTCTCTCCAAAGCAAAAACACAGCATCCATGGGACCTGATGGTGTCCCCGGCTGTGTGCTCCATGAACTCAATGAGGAATTAAACCCACAGCTAGGACAGCTGTTTAATCAAAGTCTTACCTCTGGATACGTACCCAGGAGTGGCGCACTGCAACTGTGGTACCACTTCACAAAGGCGGTGCCTCCACCGACCCTGGAAATTACCGGCCCATTAGCTTGACAAGCCTTATCTGCAAAGCCATGGAGAGGATCATAATGGACCTCATAAATAAAGACATAGGAATTTGCAGACTTTGGATCCAACCCAGTTTGGCTTTGTCAAAGGCAGATCATGCCTTTTAAACTTGGTTGACTTTTGAAACAGTCACCAAAGCCATTGATGAGGGAAAGGCAGTCCATACAGCCTACCTCGATCTGGCTAAGGCCTTCGATACAATACCCCATTCGGGTATCATTGAAAAACTCATCAGCTTAAATGTCAACCCATACATCACAAGATGGGTTGCAAACTGGCTGAGTGACAGAACCCACAGGGTCAGAGCTGCTGGCGCCATGTCAGACTCAAAGCCTGTCACAAGTGGTGTCCCACAGGGCTCAGTCCTGGGCCCACTCTTGTTTGGCATCTACTTTTCCAGTACAAGCAAACACAGGAGGGTTATGGCTGACAAAGTTTGCAGATGACTGCAAACTGGGCCATAGTAGAAAACACATCTGACACAGATATCCTTCAGAAGGGTCTCACAGAAACGGATAACTGGTGCCAGAGCCACGGCCTAAAGTTAAATGCCAAAAATGCATAGTCATACCCTTCGGGAAAAACAAGGTTACCCCTAGCTACCAAATAGGTGGCAATCCACTGAGCACAGAAGAAGTTATCAGGGACCTGGGGACCCAGGTTGATAGTAGTCTGTCATTCGACACCCATGTAGCTAAAGTAGTTAGGAAGACCTTCTACATTGCCCACCTTATCATGAAGGGATTCTCATCTAGATCAAGGGAGGTCATAGTCTCCCTTTACTCATCACTCATCAGACCAATGATTGAGTACAATGCCCCATTCGAATGTATCTGACCCGACACTTGCAGCAGCTGGAGAGGCCACAAAGTTCCTCACCAAAAGGATAAAGGGTCTCAAAAATCTGTCCTATGCTGCCCGACTGAAAGAACTCCAGCTCTATTCAGTAAACACGCTTGCTCAGAGGTGACCTTTGCCTAACATACAAGGCCATGTCAAACCCAGATTTGATGAATATGCTTCACCTCAAAAATCTAGATCCATCAGAGCCACAAGGCGGGAGACTTAAACCTTGACACGGCTATTAATAGGACGTGCTGGAGGGATAGATTCATCACCCAAAGACTCCCTATGCTGTGGAACAAAATCCCGGTACATGTGAGGCAGAGCACCTCGCTGGCCTTGTTCAAGAGAAATCTTGACCAATGGATGGGAGATCGCAGATATACCCCAGGGATTACCTCAGTGTCACTGCTCGACAGAGGCACAGAAAAATAATGGGTATAGTTCCCCATACTAAAGGGGTGGCCTAAGCCACAAAACGATGGGCTAGGCTTGTAAATGCCCTCGGGCAGATAGCCTAGTATGAACCTATGAACCTATGAACCTATGAACCTATAATTAGAACATCGAGCATTTGAGACTTCACATCGTTAGTCAATTTACTAACCACAGCCAAGCATGTCACTGCTACTTTAGACATAGTACCTACTGTATCAGAGCAGTATTTTAAAGTTTGAAGACTAAAAATTTCAGCAGCTTAGTGAGTCAAAATGTTATTTTCCTTTGAAAGTGGTATACAGTTTAAAGTAATGTGAATGTGTAACTGTACCACATTTTGGTGGCAGCATATATTCCATATATTTTTCACCCTATATTCCAAACTTGTCCAACAACCTCCCCTTTCTGTAAAAGGGAAATTTCCCTTCAGAGAGTGGCAGCGACATTACATAAAAAGGAGAAGAAGTTGTAGTTAAGCCTGCTTTGTCAGTCTTCAGATCAATATGCAAGTTGTCTTTATCATACATAAAAAAGATGCATTTGGGGTTGTGTATTTGGTACATGGCATTGTTTCTTGAAACCATGAAAGGTGTTAAATCCTGAATTACTCTTCCCTACAAACATCACAACTTTAAGCATTTTGTAAATAATGTGTTAGGTGAAGAAAGCTCCATTCCAGGCCATTTCAAAGTTTTCCCTTCATTACTCACTGTTTTACTGAAACTAAATTCTTGTGTAGGTAAACCTGAGGACAAAGAAGTGGAGTTTTCAAAATCTGAGTGAACAAACAAGGAGAGAAATGCTAAAAGAATAGATTTTGATTTCACAAAGGAAGTACTCTTCTTTATCTCCTCTGACACTTTTCCTAGTACTGAAGTAGGTCATACCTACATCAACCTCTCAGCACAATAAATATCGACAAAGCCTACAATAAGAGGGGGGGACAAATTCTTAAAAATAGGGACAGATTTTTAATTATTGCACCAATAAACTTATAAAGTTGCAAGAATAACAGGATTTGTGTTCGCATGCATGAAGCTTGAAACTGAAATGTATGTCACCATTTAGCGAATTCAGTCCTCGGTGATTTGCCAGAAACCACAAATTTTATAAGGAACAGACCAAAAATATGAGGCGAAAATCTAAAAAGTTGAGAGTTATAGTGTAGGTTCACTTTGCAAGAGCCTGATTTCTGGTGTATGGTGATTTCCAAAAGGAAGCAACTTTGGTCATAATTATTTTTCTTTAGGGAAGGAACCAATTTCCTCATCCACTCTTTTATAATCAATGTAGTGCACAGCAGATATGAGAAAGCTGACCCTTTCACTATCAGAAATGCGAGTCTTAATAACCAGAAAAATTATAAGATGTTCTAACAAGGACAATCCTGGCTCATCTACCTCTTTTATTTCCAGCATAATCTTAGATATATTTAGCACTTGTGTAGATAGTGACACTAGTAAAGGTGCTCATTTCACAGTGGAGTTGCACTTTGTTTGACAGCAGATGGAGACAATAAACCTATCTCATCTGTCTGGAATGCATTCATCATTCCACTTCTTCATTTTCTATCTTCCCCTTCACCTCTTCTCCATCTGCTCCACATGACTTTTTGAATGCCTCTGTGGTTGCCTTCTCCCTGACCAACTCTAGCAGTCCACTCCATGAATCCACAACCCTCTCTGTAATAAAGTGTTTTCACAGTGACAGAGACCTGGCTCAAAGCTCCAGAAAGCACCCCTGCATTACCAGGCTATAATTCATACCACACCTTTTGGCCACCAAACCCGGACCGAAGCACTAAAGATGGAGGTGTGTCCATATTCATTAAGGATATCCACACCTCCAAGCCAGCTGCTCAGCATAATGCATCCGAGATTATCCAAGTGCAACTAACTCTGGGCAAAACCGCAATCCAAATTGTAGCTTGCTACAGACCCCCCACCATGCCCCAGGATTTCCACTCCTCTTTTCTTGATACACTGGAAAATATTAAGGTACAACCCAACACTCTAATAATGGGTGATTTCAACTACCCTACCATTAACTGGGAAAACTACTCATGTACCAACTCTTTTGCTCAACGTTTTCTGGAAATCATCAATTCCAACTCTTTGGATCAACTTATCCACACCCCCACCAGGGGCAGCAATATCCTAGACCTGGTCATCACCAACATGGGTGACCGGTGTTCCACATCAGAGGTCAGCTCCTCGTTGGTCAGATCTGACCACAAGCTAATCATCCTAGAATTCCACATCCCACTCCCACCCCCATCAGGAAAACAACCGTAAAAAATTTCTCCAAAGCAAACTTCACAACACCTATGCAGATGGACAATAGAGGTGCGACTGCTGAATCCTACACAAATGCACTTTATAAGCACTTACACGAGTGCATGGATCGTGTTATCCCTAACAGAACCAAGATGCTATCCTCCAAAAAAAGGAAGCCAATCTGGTGGTCTTCTGCCATAAACAAAATTTACAACAGAAGAAAGAAACTGTTGCAAAAAAGAGTAAAATCCCACGATTGGAGGAACTCCCTGGTCAGCCTCAGTAAGAAGCTGAGATCCCTCATAAAATCCTCCAAAGCTAGTTATAAAAACAAAATTGCCACTGATTCTAAAGACAACCACAAAGCGTTCTATAGCTATGTCAAAAATATCGATGGCAACACTCAGATCTGCTCTGAGTTGCAGCACAATGACACTAAATATACAGAACCAACTGATATTGCCAACAACCTGGCAGATAGGTTAAGTGCTAACTTTACCCCCCCCCTCTCACCCCCTAAAGGGCCCATCTTTATACCGGAAGAATGCAAAGTTCCTGTAATCACGTCTGCACAGGTAAAAACTTCACACTCCAAAGCCAAGAACACAACATCCATGGGACCTGACAACATCCCAGGCTGCCTTCTACATGAACTACAGAATGAACTGGCACCCCACCTAAGTACCATGTTCAATCATAGCCTCACCTCAGGCTTTGCGCCCATTGAATGGCGCACCGCGACAATTATCCCACTCCACAAAGGGGGGGCCACAACAGACCCTGGGAACTACCGCCCCATTAGCCTGACGTGCCTAGTCTGCAAGGCCATGGAACGTATCATCATGGAACTCATAAACAAAGACATTGGAGATCTCCAAACTCTGGACCCCACACAGTTTGGGTTTGTAAATGGCAGATCATGTCTCTTAAACCTGACAGACTTCTTTGAAGTAGTCACCAAAGCCATAGATGAGGGTAAGGTGGTTCACACAGCCTATCTAGATCTCACCAAGGCGTTCGACACCATCCCCCACTCTGGAATTATAGATAAACTCACTAAACTAGGTATAAATCCCTATGTCACAAGATGGGTTGCCAACTGGCTTACTGAAAGAACCCACACCGTGAAAGTAGCAGACTCCAAATCAGACTTCAGACCAGTGACAAGTGGAGTAGGGTTCAGTCCTGGGTCCTCTCCTGTTTAGTATCTACTTCTCTGAAGTACAGGCTAACACAGAAGGTCTTTGGCTAACTAAATTCACAGATGACTGCAAACTAGGAGCCATAATTGAAACTCCTAATGATGTGGACATCCTACAAAAGGGCCTCACTGCGACAGATGCCTGGTGTCAAAGACATGGTCTCAAGCTCAATGCCAAAAAGTGCATTGTCATCCCCTTTGGTAAAAACTCTGTACCCATGAACTACCACATAGGCGGTAGTCTACTTAACACCAAAAGTGTGACAAGAGACCTTGGGACACAGCTGGACAGTAGTCTCTCCTTTGATAATCACATCGCCACAGCGGTCAGGAAATCCTTCTACGTGGCACACCTCATCACAAAAGGTTTCTCATCCAGAAAAAAAGAGGTCATTGTTCCTCCCTACTCATCACTCATTAGACCCATTATAGAATACAACGCCCCTTTTGGTATGTACCTCACAAGACATCTACATCAACTGGAAAAGCCGCAAAAATACCTCACAAAGAGGATTACTGGCCTCAAACAGATGCCTTACGCAGACTGTCTCAAAAAACTCCAGCTTTACTCCGTCGCATATCGCCTACTCAGAGGCAATCTCTGCCTAACATACAAAGTTATGTCAAACCCAGAGCTGTTGGACATGCTCCACTTAAAGAAATCCCAATCCCTATGAGCTACACACTCTACGGACCTAAACCTTGTCACCACAATAAACAGAACATACTGGAGGGATAGATTCCTGTCCCAGAGACTTCCCATACTCTGGAACAGTCTACCTATCTATGTCAAACAGAGCTCCTCATTAGCACTCTTCAAGAAAACTCTTGATGACTGAATGGGTAATAGGAAATTCACCCCAGGGATCACTTCTGTGGTTCTGCTTGACAGGTGCACAGGGAAATAATTTTCATGGGTGGCGAAAGCCAGGGTACCTTTTTGGCTAGGCTTGTATAGGCCCTAGGGCCAATAGCCTAGTACCTACCTATGAACCTATGAACAAATTCAAGGATTAGATGGTCTCTACAATCTACTGCCAGTGCCCCTTTCTTCCCTTCTAACCTTCAAGTTCAAGACAACCCCTACACATCTCTGTGGCATGATCTTGTTTACCAATATCATTGCCTGCAGCAGCATCTTCTTTCAACTAAGAATAACTGTAGCGCCTCTTGTCTCTTTTCACAGCCTTTAACTTCCTTTAAACATACCCTTCTGCTGGATTTCCTCTGGTTTTCTTTCAGCAGCCAGATACCTCTTTCTTTTTGTGGTCTCTAGAAGTGCATAGTGTACTCAAGGTGGGGCCTTACCAGGGGCCTAGTATAGTGGAAGCATCATCTCTCTGTTTCTGGAGCCTGATCCTCAGGGGATACACCTCTGCATTCTATGTGTTGTCGTGAATGGTCTTTCACTCTGATCCTGCTGATCCAGCCCAGGTGTTATCAACATTCCCAGACCACATTTCAGCTCTGTTACCAACAGTTTCACTCCCCCAGCTCAAAACCTCAAGTCAGTGTTGCAATAGCAAAGGCTCAGTATTTTGTATTTGTCTGTAATAAATCTCAACTGCCATCTTTCCCAGCCCTTCCTTAAACTCTTCCCCAATCCTTTACTGGTGCCCCTAGCTTTGTGTCATCAGTGAAGAGAATGATTTTGCTCTCTGTTCCATCACATATGTTAGAAACCAATACTCTGCTGACTGCTGAGCTCGGGGCCAACAAACTGCATTTATCACGTTCTGTATTCCTGCCACTGTCCCCCTCATCACAATACTCTGTGTCTTACCAATTCACTATGCAGCAATCCAATAACTCAGTTTTAGCCTGGCCTATACCTTAACCCCTCTTTTCCACAGCAGCCTCCTCTCTACGACTCTGTAAAAAGCTTTGCTGAAATTCAGGCAGACAACATCTACCACTACACCTTTGCCACGTTCTCCTGTAACTCAGTCACAAAATTGTTTCAAGCTTATCTAACAACTCCTTCTGGCTAGAAATCCGTACTGGATATTGTCCTGAAGGACTCTGTTTCCCAGGAAAGCAACCAGCATTTCCCCCTCAGGATCCTTTCCATGATTTCCCCTACCACTGCTGTTAGACTTTTCCTACTTCACCCCTTATATAAAGGTACCACAACTGCTGTCTTCCAGTCCTCATGCTTTTTAGTAGTAATCACTGATATTCTGAAAACCTCAATCAGGTGTTCTGCTACCACATTGGACATATTACAGAGGACCACTGGATTCAGCCCATCTGGTTCCTGTGCTTCACTCTCCCGTATAGAAGCCAGCACTCTCTCCCCATCTTACTCCACTATCCTAATACTCCTCTACTGCTTTCCTCACTTTACTCTACTTGCCTCCAATAACTGCACCAACTCCTTGATTTCCTGTAGATTTTAAAGTCTAAGTGATGGATTCATTCAGCAGCTCTATTTTTCAAAGTAGTCCATCATTTCTGGCACCCTATTGTAATTCTTAGCATCATAATTGGTAATCCTGGAATTATGGAGGAGAAAAACTATGAAAATAAATAATACTGGATGCTGAAAATTGCATTTGCATTTACAGCTTGTTTTTGCAGGAGGGCAATCACCTTGCACCCTCAACCGCCTGATACTTACTCTAAGACTGCCATACCACTGATTAAAAGAAATATTTTGAGATACAGAAATTTTGGACTTGGTATATAGAAGTCCACATTTTGCTCATTCAGTCTGACTATTCCAAGTCTCATACTGATGAGCCTAGGAATTTATAATGGTTGCAACCATCACCTTCCTAATTTTCTTCAACCTAACCAAATATTTCTTATCCTCCTTTCTTTCTGTTATATATCAGAAGAAACCTTTTCTTCCTGAAATGACTGCTGCTTGATGGGAGCAGAGGCAGATGTCCTTTCAGCATGTGCCTCTGCTGCCCTTAGCAGTTACTTCTTTGTAATGTGCCTCTTTCACCACCCCATCCATCGTTTGTACCTCATATAACCACACCTTTGCTTTAATCACTAGCCTAATCTTCTTCTGCAGCTTCATTGGCCTTCTCCTCAAAATCTTTTTCACAGCCCTTGGTACTACCTCCATGACCCAATGCCATAGCCTGTTTATGCTCTATTTGTCCAGGCTCCCTAACTCATTTTTTTTCTGTCCCCAGTTCATCACAATCCATTTCACTGAGATCCCACACCATTACCTCTTAGTTTTCTTACTTTAACCTTCACTCTAAATCTTACAATGGCATGACTGCCATCAGCTACTGTCACATTCACTTAGACTTGTCTAATGCCCAACAAAAGTACTCCTTAAAAGTGCCACAGGTGAAGGCTTCAATGGCATCAAATAATCAGCTACCCCTTCCTTTATTTGGAGTTGGTAATGTACAATTGCCTGCTTCAAATACATTGACATATGACTGAAGAGAACTCTAGTCTGCAAAAGAAAGTTTCTCCTACACAAATTCAGCTCTTTTCTGGATGATCCACTCTGCTACTACTGTTTCTTCTGACTCAGCCAAGTACTACTTCTTTCATTTCTTTTTTAAATGATTCAATGTATTTTTTCTGTTAAAAATGAACACCTTTTGCCTCCTCAGCCTCGGTTGTCTGTTCAGATTCACAATAATATTCATAATCATCCATATTATGGTTTGGGCCTAGAAGAATAGGCATTTGTATATGGATGTTATTAAGTGCTATTTTCCAGTCATGAGCACATTTAATAATTTATTGTCCTGCAGTTGAAATCTTTGTATGAGAAAGGAAGCAATGATGATAAACAATGTCTGCAGAATGATGAAACTGAAGAAAAGACAAATGGTGAAAAAAATAATAAGGTAAATGCACTCTTTCAGCAGAAATAGGCTTATCATAACAGTGACATGTGTGACACTGACAGATGAAAAGAAATGAAGAGGACATGAAACAATATGGAATATGGTCAGTGCCTAGTATTTGTGAAACTTGCAGAGGTTCCTTGCAGAAAAGATACAACTGCTTGAACAACATTTGAATGGGAAAAGGCACATTCGGTGAGTAAACTCAAATATTATGATTTGCTGTTTCAGTGACCCTTCCTGAAGAAGATTTTGCTCATAATTCACACTATTTTCCTTTGAAATGCAGCCACATAGTTACTGCCTAGGATTAGCAGAATGTGAACAGTCATATGACTAAGTCACTATTTCCACAAAGATCCAATGACAAGAAATATGCATATCACAAATAACAGCAATAAAGAATAGATATAAATACTAGTTACCTTAAATATATAAGTCATTTTTTTGAATTATGCACATTGCCAGTAAGGCAATCATGTTGCTGTTTGTGTACAACTAAATATACAAACCAAAGGGTAAAAAAGATGACACAGACAAATAATTTAGTAAAAACTCCAAGACAGACCTAGTTGGGGGTCTTCACTGTGTAATACCTTAAACCTCCTCCTGTGGATGTACACGGGATATATGTAACTGACCCCTTATGGACATTCTAGTGTTTCACCTACATGAATTCTGAATGCCCATGCCATTTTACTTTTGTCTTTACTGGTGCATTCAGGGGCCTTATTGGCCAGAACTCACCAGTAAAGACTTAAAAAGTGAACAATCATGGGCATTCACAAGCTATGTAGCTGAAACAATGTTATGTCCTCAAGGGGTCACTTCCATTTATTCTGTGGGCCTCCCCTACAGGAGGGTTAAGACATTACACAGTGAAGACTCTAGCCTAACTGGATATTTCTTGGACTATATTACTAAATAGTTCTCTCTTTCTGGCTCAACAAGTCACATACTGCACAGCAACACTTTAAAAAAAAGTAAAATGCACTGTTGCTATGACTGTGAAAAGGGGAAAAACATTAAGTCTGTTGGGATGAGCTGGTGATGTGAGCAAGTGAAAATCTGAAACTCTGTTTATATTAAGGCGCCTCACAGAACAGTAAATAGTTATAATCAGACTAATGTGACTTTGGTAACATCACTGCACACAAAAAAAAATTATTAGATCTTAAAATTAGATGTGTACAATAAACTACTATCAAAATGTACATACATATCATGTGCTTTCCTCCATGCTCTTAACTCAGAAAAGATATCTTCTCTGTCTCCATTTTCCTCATTGTCATAAGAGTGTTCAGGTATGAAACTATACCATCTGGATGTGGTTTCCGAAGATATAGATGCAGACTGAAACAAAAGTATATATGAACTAGCTTCAAAGCACATGTTAAAATTCACACCTAAAAGGATAACATTTTCACTAAACATATTTATTTATTCTTATTAGCCAAAGTAAGTTGCAGTAACCCATGTTCCAATGTGAACCATTATTTCATTCTACTGATCACAGGACAAACAAGTGGCTTAATGTATCACAGTTTTACTTATGTCATAGGGTTCAGTCCCTGTCTCTTCAAACTATACTTATCAACAAAAATGTTAAATGGGAAAATTCAGTAGGTAAGTAATTGCTTTCTTGGACACAGTTAAGGACTGCAAACAGTAAGCTGGCAAACAGGACATGAATCTTTTTTATTCTCAAAAATGTGCAGACTTAAACAGCTGTCAGTTAAGCAACTTTAAAGATAATGTTTACCACTAGTTGTCACAGCTCCCATGTTCAAAGACACACAGCAAGTGACTCCTTCCACTTCTGTGTAACCAGCCACTCTACTTCAAAAAAACTACTCCATAACAAGTCCAAAGTCTCTTTTAAATAAAAACCCACCCAAGCTCCTAAACCTTAGTGGCCATGTTCTTAGCATGCCACTTGCTTATATTTACAGCATTACACTTATGTCTCACTTTATCTAACACAGCTTTAAGCATGCACTGATTATTCCACTAACTAAACTCTCCTCTACTTCAAGAGATGACTTCCATCCCATTGCAAACCTTTTCCCCACTGACTAAAATTCTAAAAAGAATTTACAAAAAAATTCTAGATGACATTATCAAATATGCCATTTTAACAAGCAGCATGTTTTTACCCAAATTACAATATGCTTACTGCTATATACACCCTCATCAGCCACATTTACAATGATATGGAAAATATGCTGTTTACCAGCATTATTTTTCCCGACATGAAATGTGCCTTTGAGTCAGTGGGCCATACCAGACTACTGAAATAATCCTCCTCCTCCTCTGGTGTCTCTAACAAAATAAATCTATGGTTTAAAAACTATCTATTAGATAGTACATTTTAGAATAGTGGATCACAATATCCAAACAGAAGCAAATTTTACATCCATTGGAGTGCCTCAAGAAAAAGAAAATCTCATCATTGCTTCAGGGATGACAGATAAGACTCTATATTATTCCATCTTCAACATATATTCATACAATATATAACTACATAACGCCTACTACAGGTTTCAGTGTAGACACTCCTAATACATATCAAAGTATATATGTATAAAATATACATAGTTTGCATAACTTACTTAATAAAATTTAGTATAATTAAATCTAAGTTTCAGTATATATTACTTTCTCCATTGGTTTAAGTGTTGCCCACAAATAAACTATAGCATTAAACATACTCATGTTCTGCTTATGCATATAATTATTTGTAATTCTAAGGCACAGACCAGGTGCAGTTTGCTCAGTTCATGCCTAAGCATACTGAAAAAAGGTACAAAATCTAAATAATAGATCACCTACTTTCCATATTTACTTATACTTTGTGGACTGGGATAGTCCCGTTAAGCTAATGACCTCTTTTCAGGTAAGAGCTGAGGTGGGATTTTAATACTAGAGGAAATTTGACCTCGGCACTGGGAAAGTTCACCTACTCATTCTTGTGAAGGGAGGAACACATTTTTTCTGTGGATTTCCTGCTTCCATTCTGGACGCAGTGGTAGTCTGGAGAAGCAGAGAGGTGGAATGCATGAACCCATGAGTGAGAGAGGTGGTGTTATGTTTAGAAATGAAATAATCGAATTAGCTGAGTCTAGTGGGCGGCAGGACATGAATGGATCTGATTCACTACATGAAAAGGGAAGCGTGGCTTCCAATATTATCAAGCGTGAGGGAATGGAGACAGCTGCAGGTTATAATGGGAAGACAGACAAGCATTCCATTGATTTGGAAATGTTGTTTTAACAGCACTTGTTTGAAGAGGAGATGTTAACGAGATGGAAGTGTATTGCTACAACCCTCCAATCTGAAGGGTTGTGGGATGATATTCTTAAGGGCTTGATATGAGTGAGTGACCCAGGAGTAGAAAAGGCATTTCATGGGGAGATGTAATGGACAGAATTCAGGAGGGAGATTTGGAAGAAAACCAGGGAGAAGAATTCTTAATAAAAAAAAAAAAAAAAAAAAAAAAAAAAAACATATGCAGAGATGGCAAGAAAAAATATAAGGTATGGGGCAAAACTGTTTTTCCTTTTGGGGTTAAACCAAAGGATATAAAGACATTTATTCGTATTAGCAAAGAGACTTCTTGCTACATCATATTTGAAAATGCAAGTGTAATGAAGAATTTGTTAGGGAAGTATGAGAGGAAAAAAAAGACGGTTACCAATGGAATTCTTTCCACATTCAATTCAGAACCAAGGTGGAGAGAGAGACTTTAAAAGACAGTTAATTAAACTATGTCAAGATGTTAGGGATATTACTAAAGTCTATGATAACAGAGGACTATGGACAGGGGATTGGGACAGTAATGTTCTTTTGAAAATGAAAAATGATGCTATTGTTCACATTCCAAGAGTTACAAACACTGAAGGGAATAAAAGCATTGTAAAGTATCGGGGGCAACTGAAGATATGATTTTAGCATGGAAAAACAGATGGCTTAATTAGTAAATTTGATTATCATAAATGTTATATTTGTAGATAAAATGGACATGATGTAAAAAAAATCTGAATTGAAATGTTATAGATGTAATAAAACACAGTATTTATGGATGGATTGCATAGAAAGGGGAAAATAAATGGAAGATGAAATGAGTGATACACAACAAGAACATATATTAGTACACAAGGGAGAATTTTGGAAAATATTACAAAGTAAAAAGAAAGACAGCAGAAAGAGGAAGGTGGGGAAGGAGCAAAAAAGAAGGTAGATATAGAAGATGGATCAGAAGTAAGTGATAGAGAAGATATTAACTGGAGTACAATAAAACAAAAAAAAAAGAACTTGATAGGTAAAAGGGTGAGAAAAAGGAAAATGACATTTATAGGAGTAAATCTAAAAGAGAAAATAGGGTAAAGGATGAATGGTAAGATTAGGTAAACTGAACAAAAAGTAGTACAAGTAATTTTTAAAAAAGAAAGGGATAACTGTATGATAGTAACAGTAAATGTAAATAGTATGAAAAGCTTAACAACAAGGTTAGACATTATAAAGTATGAAAAGCGTAACAACAAGGTTAGACATTATAGAATGGTGTATAAAGCTTACTGCAGACATCACAGTGTTAGAGGACTTAAGCCATTTGGACACAATAGAATGATTACAGCCTGAAGAACTGGGGATATATTATGTGGAATTTAGGTAAAGATACATGTTCCGGAGTGGAAATATTATTGAAAAAAATAGTAAAAGTATTAGACGTAACTTTAGTGTTAATGGGAAGAATGACAATTCTGGATACAAAACGGAAAAAACATGAGTTTTAAATAACAGCACCTTATGCATATGCAGATAGTAAAGAAAGAGAGAATATGTTTGAGAAAATTACAGATTATGTAGCCATTAACATGGATATAATAATAGGAGACTAACTGTGATCTAAGAAAGAAAAATAAGAAGAGGAAATTACGTAAATAAAATGTTAGTGGTAATAACATGTGGTAAACTGAATTTATGGAAATCTAATAGTTGGACTTATAGAACAGAGAAGATCATAGAACAGAAACAGATTATTTTTTTGATATCACAAGTGATAGAAACAGGGTTTTCGGGACATTTGCCTATGTGGATATAAATAAGAGGAAATGGAGAATACATAAAGACAGGAAAAGAAATAAGAGGATCAAGGGTCTCAAACAGATGCCCTATGCAGTTCGGCTAAAAAAACTCCAACTCTACTCAGTTGCTTACCACCTACTCAGAGGCAATCTGTGCCTGACGTATAAAGCCATGTCCAACCTAGAACTAATGGACATGCTCCACATCAGCAAATCCAAATCCCTTAGAGCTACACGCTCCAGAGACTCAAACCTTAGCACAGAAATAAATAGGACAAGCTGGAGGGACAGATTCATATCCCAGAGGCTCCCCTCACTCTGGAACAAAATCCCAATCCATGTTAGGCAGAGCCCCTCAATGACCCTCCAAGAGAAATCTTAACGAGTGGATGGGAGACCATAAGTTAACCCCTGGGATCTCGTCTGTGTCTTTGCTAGACAGAGGCACAGTAAATGAACCTTAAAAGGGCTATTTTCTGCGACCTACTAACAATAGGCACAATCAACTAATCTAAAAGGGTGGCGAAAGCCAAACACACTCTGGCTAGGCTTATAAATGCCCTAGGGCAGATAGCCTAGTATCAACCTATGAACCTATCAACTTATAAGAATAAATGAAATGAAATGGGATAAGGAAGGGAAATTAATAGTACAGGAATTTTGGAAAGGTCATACTGGTATGCAGCATTTCTATCAAAATTGGTCAGAATGGCGGATTGTTTTCAAGGAAACCACAAATGTTATTTGAAGTGGGAGACAGAAAAAATAGAGAAGCTAAGAAAAACTATACAGATAAAAATTGAGAAATGTTTATTAATTTGGAAAGAAATGATAGAAAATATTTTATTAAAGAAAAGGAATTATATGACCTGAATCAAGAAAAAAATTAAGCACTTGTTATATTACAAAGATATTTCTTACAAGGAAAAAAAGGAAAAGGTTCTGCAATATTGGACTATTAAACATTATACAATAATGAAAAATATAAAAAATAGATTAGGGTTTATACAGAGAAGGCAAGAAAAGGTAATGGGAATACTAATACATTATGTCAATGAGAAGTTTGTTGAGATATAGACATTTAAAAAGAAGGTTTGAAGGTAAAGAAGTTTTGGAAACATGAAAAGAATTTGAAAACAAAATAGTTTTAGAAGAATTGGTCAAAATACTAAAAACAGTCAATGTGGAGTCAGTGGCAGGGCCTGATGGGATAGAATATTAAATGTATAAAGTCTTGACAGAACGGTAAAAGAAATATTTTCTAGAAGTATTGAATTAATGGTTAAAAGAAGGATTCAAATACAAAGACTGATATACAATATTTATATGGAAGAAAGAGGATAAATATGTTATGCAGAATTGGAGAGCACTGTCAATGAATAATACAGATTATAAAATATTCATGAAAGATTTTCAGAAAAGACTGGAAGTTAAAATTAATAAGGTAATAAAGGATATGCTATATAGTGTTAAAGGTAAAGGAAGTCATGAGTTATTAATTACAATCAGGGAATTGGTAGATGATATGATAAATGAGAAGGAACAAGTAAAGGTCATGATAGGTGATTTTAAGAAAGCGTTTGCCACTATACAGTATGAAAAACTGTGGAAAAAATTTAATCATATAAGTGAAAGGATAAAAAATGTGTGTATTACTACATATACAAATAATGTCTTACAAAACCAAAAGAATCCACCACAATGTGTAGAAATGTAGAAGGCTTTTTATTAAACAAAACTGGAATAAAAACGAGCGCTTTCACATACTCCAAGTATGCTTCATCAGGTTATAACAAAATGTTGAGACTATATACAAATAATACAATACGCATTTTAGTGAATGTTTGGTTAAGTAAGGATATAGCTATAAAAAAACGGCATAAGACAAGGTTGTCCATTAAGTAATATATTTACATTGTAATGAATGCA